>NW_013954753.1:7051-9003 GCF_001266775.1 Austrofundulus limnaeus
CCACCTCTGTTTAATGATGGACGGTCTTTCTTCACAAAAATGGCTTCTTTTACTCCTCTCTCAAACCAACGTTCCAACGTTTGTCATAATCATGTCTTGTGATTATTTGACAGGAGTTTTACTTTTAATCTGTAAGTGTATTTAATTTAGTTATGTTAGTTATGATAGTTTAGTTATGATGGAAATACAATAAAAATTAAACCAAGATTTAGAATAATTATCATTTTGATCCATATATTGGTAATGTCTGACTGGGCCTCGTGTCACTTTATGTTCAACAAATTGTGGCCCAAGGTCAAAAAGGTTAAGAAGCCCTGATTTAGAAATTTAAAACAATGCAACATAAATTCTATAAAAACATGAAAACATGTTTTAAAACCACTTCCTTCACTTTATAAAATATTGATTTTTATTGTTTTGCTCTGGTGGCACTCTCATAACTAATCTTTAAATTCCTGTTTTCACGTGCAGAAATGTCATTAGACTTAAGTTTTGCTACACAGCCTAAGGCTAGTGCACAGTTGTGTTGGTTTGGTGCAAACACTACATGTTTCTCTGCCACAGTGGCTACACCATTTTCTTAGTTTTCCTTTTAAGTATTAACTTTTATAATCCATTGTGTAACTATTGTTAACTTCTGATTAAAATAGTTTAGGTACATGCCCGAAACATCATCAACACATTGAAAGACCGTTATTAATTTATAAGGGAAGGCATTGTTTGTTCGAGTGGTCTGCAATGCAGCCGTAGGCCTGCAGGGGGCGCACCAGGCACTGAAGACTCTGTATACAAGGACCGGAAGGCCGGCTTGTAGCCAGCGTTGCTCCGAATGCTTCAGCTCAAGCAATAAAGCTCCACTCCTACCAGATCTGGGTTGTATGGTCCATATTATTGTCACATTTTAATCTATTCAATATTATGTGGTTTTGTCACGATTTCAGTTAACGAACACAAAATATTTCTTACAGTTATTTGGTCTTAATTAAACAGGTTCACGTTCACTCATCCAAACCTGGCGTGCATATTATTTCTTTCTTCATTTCAATAAATAGCTTGTGTTTAGCTCCATCTTTCAGGGACTGAACTTGTGTTTTTGTCCTCTGACAGGAGACCACGACCCTGTTCACTTTGAGCAGAACCACATAATGCTGCCTCAGCACCTGAAGCAAATCAGAGTCCTTATGCTGAACAACAAGGAAAGTCTGGAAAGAACTTTGTTCAGACTTGAACAAGGTACAGCTTCTCTCAAACACGTCTTCTGATTAATGTTAAAACATCAACATAAAACCGTTGTGTAAAAAAGTTTTCCTCGCTGCTGTTCAGTGTCCTGTTTTATGGCTTATTAACTGTGTTTCCATCAAGGCTTTTTGATGCGCGTTTAGAAGTGTCGCATTAAAAATGCRAAAAAAAGTCAGATGGAAACAGCAAAATTTGAAAAAAAAATCCTCAATTYTCTAAAAAGTTTTTACGCTCACTTGAGGTGGTTTTTGGATGATTCGCAAAGTAGTTAATGCGCAAAACGGGAGATGGAAACACGTTTGCTGAATAAATTCTGACGTAGTGCATATTTACCTCACGTGACGTTCAGCTGTTTCTGGATTTATGGACCGATTAAGTTGCACAACAGCTGAAAAGTCGTCTTCGACATTCTGAAATGTTGCAACCATAGCTGTGAAATGTTGGTCCACTATTACCTCCCAGAAATATTTATTACGTCGTCTCTCCCATGTGTATGGAGCCCTGCGTAGTTGCACGTGTCTTTCTGCTGCGTAGTTTAACATTACGTTTATTTCCCTACGTCTCCTGGCAGCATTAAACATAGCCTGTACTAGCAGAATAGATAGAATAATTACAACTTGCTCAATAGCAAGGCATTCACGAAAAAAATCACTACATTGTCCCGAGATGATTAGCCTCTGCTAGTTAGCAAGTTTCACTTCCTGTTTACTACC
>NW_013954753.1:9103-10175 GCF_001266775.1 Austrofundulus limnaeus
TTTTTTTTTTTTTTCATTTTTAATGTGACACTTCTAAATGCGCATCAAAAAGCCTCGATGGAAACACGGTTATGGAGTATGTGTGCTGTTATCTGCTGATAGCTACTTGACATTTGCAGCCCTCTGAACCTGAGGAGGATTTCTGAGCTGTCCAAAGAACTGAACTATATATAGTCTCAGTTGTGAAGGACTGATATTTTTGTCCCACTGACACATGTGTGGGATTCTCCTGCAGTTCTGTCATACCAGACGTGACTCTGCATACAAAAGGCTGATGGAAGATCCCACACATGGTTACATAGAAAAGCATGATGTATACAGAAATACATTAGACTGTAACCCTGGGTGTCATTATGCTCAAACGCATTTGTATGTTGTCAGGTTTTGAGTTGCAGTTCCGCTTGGGTCCAAGCCTTCAGGGGAGAAAGGTTATAGTTCACACCAACTACCCGCCTGAAGGACAAGCCTTTAACCGCAACAGCTTCCGTGTTTTAGCATGGAACTATCCAACAGGAAAGGAGGAGGATTCTGATAAGTTCTGCTCACTGGAGCTCAAGACTGCTGGATCCTACCAGTACTACTTTGGATACAAGTAAGACTGTTTAACCTGAACAACTGATGCTTTCAAATGATGGGAGGTTGGTTTCAGAAAGCTAGAGGACCTTCTCACATAATGTTTTCATTACAAGCACAATCTCACCAAAAGATAAAATAATGGTTTGGATTTTTAGTGTGTTTATAATTTGTTTAATGCAGAAAAGCCCCTGATGGAATTATTTCATGTGCTGGATTAGTTTCATGTGTAAATCAGCACTTCTTAAAAATAACCTTGTTGAATGAGCTGTACTGATAATAAATAAAATGTTACCAAATGATCAAAGAACTGCAAATAACAGTATTTTAGCTTATTTATAGAAGTCAACTTAACATTCACAACATACTGAATGAAATATAAACAATGTATTACAAGTTAAAGTACAAAATATACATTTAAAGTCCCAACTGTAGCATGAAAAAATATATAAAATGGAGATCTTATGTATATTATGTATATTTACAGTATATGTAAATA
>NW_013954753.1:10210-12000 GCF_001266775.1 Austrofundulus limnaeus
CAGTATATGTATGTATATGTATATGTATTATTACTGAATAATAATAATAAGTTATTAGCAAAATGGCACATTTTAACAGTAAATAGTTAGGACCATGTCTCCTATAGTAGGTGTTAGCCTCTTTGACATGAATAACTTCAGTGGGACAGAGTTCAGGGTCTAGACCAGAGGGGGGATTTAAAGATTCAGCCAGACACAGAGGACAGGTAACAATATGAAAGCAGCTGGTGGGAGGCAGGAACCTGTCACTGGACCGGTCTAAAAGAAAGAACACAGGTAAGTGGTTCTGATTATGGAACAGAAACCTGCCTACTAACCTTGTCAGTCAGGTAGGAGAGCTGTGAAGCTCCGTCAGCACTGATGATGACCTGACAGTGATGGAGGGCAGGCCTTTAATGATGAGGCAAGCTTTAACCATGGTCTGAGTACAGGAGCAGGGGTCATTTTCAGTGGTGGCCCTCAGCTTTAAGTCTCTCCAGACTCTTGAAGATCTTGATTGTGCTCTTTATACACCTGTTTTTATTCTAGTTCTAGTTTYAGTTGAGCAGAAGATCATAGATGTTATTGTGCTGGTTTGATTTGTTTTTTAATCTTTTTTAATAGTTTTATTTGCTGTTTCTTGGTTTTCATCTTGATTCCTGTTACAGTGCAGCTCTAAGGCTGCTGAAATGGACTAAATGACCTCTGTGTTTGTTAAATGTGATGTGTTTTTTCCTGCAGAGGGGAGGAGAGGTTAGGAGGAGGCTACATTGTTGTCGACCCTGTCCTTCGTGTTGGCGTAGACAACCATGTCCTCCCATTGGACTGCATCACCATCCAGACATACCTGTCCAAATGTCTGGGACATCTGGACGACTGGACAGACAGACTGAGAGTGGCCAAGGAGTCAGGTGAGTTCCTGACTTCAGCTGTGATGATGATGTGATGATGAATATATCTGATGCACAGTTTTTAGTCATTTGTTCCTTTGTGTCCTCTGGACTGTGAGTGAAAACCTGCTGAAAGAATCAAAATAAATCTGTATGTTTTATAACTTCATCAACACTGAACCTTCAACAACTCAGTAATGTTTGACTTTTAAACCAGAGCTGAGTTTGATTTGTTTTAAATAATGTTTGATTTGTTTACTTTAACATTTTCATGTCACATTTCATGTTTCACATGTTTCCTGTCACATTTCATTTTCATGTCCCTCATGTTTTGAACACTTGGTTTTAATGTGTTCCTAAATCACTTTGATGTTTTCCCTGTGATGGTCATGTGACCTGCTGAGGGTCTACCTCAACAGGTCACATGATGTCTCACATGATGACCACCAACAGGCAGACCCAGAAACATAAAGCAGGTAAAGAAAATGGAAGAATGGGAGGATAGATGTTCACTGGGATAAAGTGTAGGTTTTTTTTTTTGGGTATATTCTAAAATAGATAATTTGTGAATATATTTAAATATATTATATCTAAATATAATTCTCCTCGGCACCACATTTCTTAATTCGATCAAGAGTTGACCCAGGAAAGAAATGAAAAACTGTAACTTTATTGTAATCAGTCTCAGAATAAATTTACCCAAATTAAATTCATGAGTTCTTGTCTTATCAGAACCAGGAATATATTTTATCAAGACACAAAAATGAGATTAGCGTATGTTGGCACGTTCTCCATGGGCCATTTATTTACAGATTAAATGTATTTACAACTATGGCAAGTGATGGATGAATGATGACATGTTGAACCAGGTAAAAAGCTGAGAGAGTTTGTTATCACGAGTGAATGAATGAACAAACAGAC
>NW_013954753.1:13000-16275 GCF_001266775.1 Austrofundulus limnaeus
TGTGTGTGTGTGTGTGTGTGTGTGTGTGTGTGTGTGTGTGTGTGTGTGTGTGTGTTACCTGTGGAGCAGTATTTTCAGCTGGAAGATCCAGCACACCCTGAAACAACACACAGTCCTTTCTGCCTTCACCAGCAGAGCTCCTTCCCTCCTCTAACAACAAGATTAATGTCTGTAACAGCAGCTTGTATCTTTACACACATTCAGCCAACATTAAGACTGAGGGTGTTGTCTCTTTCAGGGTACAACATGATCCACTTCACTCCTCTGCAGACTTTAGGAGAGTCCAGGTCCTGCTACTCCTTAGCTGACCAGCTAACGTTCAGCCCTGAGTTCAGCCCAAAGGGTCTCAGTTATACCTGGGAGGATGTGGGGGCTCTGGTGGAGAAGCTAAGGACAGAGTGGAATGTGCTGTCCATTACTGATGTGGTGTACAACCACACAGGTGMGTCTATACAATATGTCTATGATATGTGTTGACATCATCTCCAACCCTTATAGAACATGCAGGTTACAGCTTCATCTGTTAGCACTGGGATAGACAGCTGCAGGTTTTCACATTAACTCTTGTTTCTAAAAGAAGAGATGATGGATTACTGTATGAGATTTAAACTTGTATTTATTCCTATAGTTTTATACTTGCAGTGTGTTTTACAAACTCTACACTTACAAGATTATTGATGGGTATTCCATCAGTTTGTTTTCTGTGTACAATCTTTACCAGCCTATAAAAATGTGTGGAAAAGCTCACAGAGAGAAAAAACAAAATGATTTTAAACATGTCTTGGTTTATCATTAGATAGTTATATTTGTGCTTTTGTATTAGCCATTAAATTAGTCTTCCACAGAATGTAGGTCTATCAGTTATTTGTGCCACTGTTTGTCCCTCCAGCTGCAAACAGTGTGTGGATCAAAGAKCACCCAGAGTGTGGCTATAATCTGGTCAACTCTCCTCATCTGCGTCCTGCCTGGCTGTTGGACAGAGCTATCTGGCATCTCACCACCAAGGTTGCTGATGGCCTSTACAAAGACAAAGGACTTCCTCCTGACATTACCAATGAAAGCCATCTGAATGTGAGTGCAGAGGACACTGAAGCAAAGATTTGTCATGACTATTATCTCACTAACTACATCTTAATGTAGTCACATAATGTACATTTAAAGTTTAAACACTGAAACTTTGAAGGGCTCATTTTTACTGTCTACATAATGAATTCAACTTTGTTCACATGCAACATTCATAAGATTGTCTAAAATGTCTCCTAATCGTAGTTTTTGTGAAGCATATGTCAAACTAAGTAAGAGAAATATGATAGTTTATTATAACCAGGTTGGTTTGGCTCTCACACCGACAGAGCTACAGCTCTGACTCAGCTCATTTCAAAATGTCTAATTTAGCCACAAGGGGGCAGCAGATCATCATTCATCCTACTCTGAAGATGAAAAAGAACCTCCTGCTCTGTGTAAAAGAAGGCTGATGCTGTGTGTCAATTAATGGGCTGCATCCTCATGTTGTGCGTTTGTTGGTCACATACGTGGAGTCTGCGTGGCTCACAGACTGTATACAGTAGGCTTGAGTTTGTGGGAGACTTCACTTTGCTGTAAGAAGTGTACAAGACAGCTGGGTGTAAGAAGTGTACAAGACAGCTGGGTGTAAGAAGTGTACAAGACAGCTGGGTGTAAGAAGTGTGACAGACAGCTGGGTGTAAGAAGATGTCCTACCTGTAGCCGTGACGTTTCTCTGGCTTCTGCATTCTTCAGAGGTGTGCTCGGATATTTCTGTGACTGGGTGCTTATTTTATCAGATTTTTTTACAGTTGCCTGGCCCTAATATGAAACAACATACAGCATCATAATGTACAACAGTGATTACCTGTGAAGGGCACTTGGGGCTGTTATTGTGGCTGTTGGACTTTAAAAGATAAGGAAACCTGCTGCACAAACATACTGAAGATGTGTAAAAGAAGGCACCAAGAAAAACTAAAGTTCTCCTGTTTTTACAACTTCTAGCTTAAACTAGTTGGAAGAAGTTTATTACAGCAAATGTAGTAATTGCCCCCACCCCCACCCCCACCCTGTGGGAATAAACTTCTCTAGGATTTCCACAAGAAATGATAGAGAGAACTGTTGGACTGTGACTGTTGGACGGTCCTAGTAGGATGGGCAATCTTGTTTTAGGTTTACCCCAAATGTCCAAGGGGGGTCTTTTCCTCACCAGCAGGGGGCCGGGGCCAGGGTCAGGTTTTTCTCTTAGTTAATTCTTGTTCAGGGCATGGTGTTAGTACTTAGTAATACATTGTAGAAGGTGAAAATCACATTAAAGAGAATAATGGATAATAAATGGATGTGTATGATCCCCAGAAAGGAACGAGACTTTTCTAAAGTAAATATTGATCTTATAAGTTTGGAAGTAGAAGAGATTGGAACAATGTGATATTATTATTGAATGCACACAACAATACAAAAAGTAATAAAAACTAAATCAAATATATGAATACTAATACTTTTGAACAGTATTTTTAAACCATAAAACAAAACAAATTATAACTTTTTCCTCTGTGTTTTAGGCAATTCGCAGTGTGTTTTGGAAAGATGTTTTTCCCCAGATCAAACTGGAGGAATTCTTCCAGGTCAAAGTGGAAAAAGTTGTGGAGGTCTTCAGAGTCCTGCTGCAAAATGGTGTGTACATGAATAAAGATAAGAAGTACAGTAATACTGCTAAACAGCAGTGGTTCCTGAGCATAAATAGTGGGGCAGACATTCATTTCCTGAAGCACTAACTGCACAAATTTTACAATTTGCTGTACATTTTCAGTGCCCTTAGACATCACCTTTTTTTCTTTTCCTTCCATAGATCAAGGCAGTGTCTCGTAAAAGCAGTCCAGTAATTAGCTTACAGAAATGGATGCCTCCTGCATACACCTCCAGCCACACCCAAAATACTCAAGTCAAATATGTTTATAAAGCTCATTGAAATAATAACAGGCTGTTAACAGCGCTGAACTATAAAAAGGCACAAAATGTAAACATAAAGGGCAAAACAATTTATTAAACAATAAACAAAGAACACAGAACAATGAAAACTAAAATAATTCATACCTGATTAAGTCAGTGAGAATAGATGTGTTTTTAAAAGACTTAAAAACAGGAAGTGATTAAGCAAAACAGGAGTATTCATAATTCCAACGGACTCACCACCCGTAGGAGGGGCCAAAGGGGTCGGGTGCAATGTGAAATGGGCGGCGGCCGAAGGAGGGGACCCTGGCGGTCTGATCCTC
>NW_013954753.1:17275-24331 GCF_001266775.1 Austrofundulus limnaeus
TAATGGAAACACTGCAGTTGTGAAACTGTGTTTTTTCGACATTAACAGAATATCGACAAAGTTTTGCGAACATTTGTAATGGAAATGCAGCTACTGTAAATACGTCTCTTAATTCTGTTTGAGCTTCCGAAGACCTAGCAGGTTTTACCGCTGCCTTTCCTGCATGAAATAAAAGCACATTGTATCAGTGAACTAAAACCAGCAGAATGGATCAGGACAGCAGTTATTTCAACACTGTTCACTTTAAATCAAATGGTGTTTGTATTTTTGTGTTTAACTCATTGTTTAGAATGAACAATGAGTTCCTACATTTTTCAGTGTAGGAATGGTTAATGTCAAAATAATCTGAGGTGTATTTTCAGGCAGTAAGCCCGATCATGTTAAGTCTGGAGGAAAGAAGGAGCTGAAGATCATCCAGGACCCAGAGTATCGTCGTTTTGGCAGCACAGTAGACTTGGACTGTGCTTTGGAAACATTTGTGCCTCACAGGTTAGCTTGGACGCCACATCTTGTTAAAGTTCATGTTGGTGAATTATAGATATAAAAACCTGTTCATTTATTGTTTGTGATCACTGATAGAAAAAGTCAACGTTTTTGTTCTCTGCTCCTAATTTCTCCTGATGTGTGAAAGATGAATGTTCAATGAGAGGAACTAAAGTTTCATGAGGTTTTGATAAAGCTAGRTGGTGGACAGTAACATGTCATGTTTTGTTGGTAATTTGATGTCGCCCTGCTTTGAGAATTACTGAGGACCAAATTATTGTTTTTTTATTATGTTGATAAAACCAGTGCAAACTTCCTTCTGATTGTGATTGTATGTAGAAAGTATCCAGTAAAGTGCTTTAGACTTGTCTTAATGTAGAATAATTGTTGTTGATTCACTCTCCAGCTCATCTCCACAGCAAATAGAGGAGTGCTGTGGAAGGCTGAAAAACAGGCTCAATGAGCTAAATGAAGAACAGAACCACATTGTGCACCAGCATCAAGAGCAGGTATGATAAAGTCTGCAGTAGGTCACAGAAGAAGTGAACATTTATATACTCATAGGTATACTGAGGGCAGTGGGGCCAGGGTCTTTCCAAAGGACCCTTGGCTCATGGGCTGGAATGCTTAAAGACTTACCTCATTACCAGTGGGCTAAAAGTGCCGTTCAGCCTGTAAGATGGTGGGATGTGTTGATGTCAGTGTTGCTTTAACATGATCATTCACTCAGCCTATCCATCCGCTGTTTACCTGTTGTTCCATTCATTGTTGTGGGGAGCTGGTGGTCAGTGTGTGGGAGGTGGGGTACACCTTGAACAGGTCCAAAAGTCCCATCACATTGCCACAAACAGGAAGAGGAACGATTCATGCCCTTACTCACACCTAGGGACAATTAAGAGTTGCCAATTAACCTAAGAAGAATGTTTTAGGACTGTGGGAGGAAACCAGAGGACCCAGAGAAAACCCACATGTGCACACAGACCTGTACAGTCCATACAGAAAGACATCAGGAGGGAGGCTAACCTTTACACTGACAGGTGACACTCCTAACCACTGCCTCGCTCTGCCTAGTTTACTGCAACTGTCCAAAGGCTTTAGGCTCATTAAGGAACMCTATTCATGTCAAAAAGACACTTAACACAGTGAGAGCTGTACACTCATCATAGAGACATAATGTTTGTCTTTTAAATGTTCTGTTTCCTTCCAGGCAGTCAACTGTGTTGTGGGGAACATTGTGTATGAACGTCTGGCTGACCATGGTCCCAAACTGGGTCCTGTTACCAGGAAAACTCCTCTAGTCACCAGGTACTGATTTTCAAAGGAGCAGCTAGTCTGGATAAAGGGAAGGAATACATAGCAATAAATTAGATTATCATTAAAAAGTTCATTTATTTTAGTCATTCAGTTCAAAAAATAAACCCATTAAAATTAATTACTCACAGAGTGATGTATTTCAAGTTTTTATTTCAGTTAATTTGGATGATATTGCTTATGGCAAATGAAAACCCAAACTTCCGACGTTTCCGCCTCTGAGGTTTCAGTTAGCAGCCTAGCCTCCCCCTCCCAGGCGGGAGAGTCGGAGCTAGATCTGCCTCAGAGGAACAGATGCTCCGTTGTGCCGGCCGGGCATTCCGTTATCTACGAGTACACCCCTCCCAGTGATGGCTGCTTTGGTCAGCACCATCCTAGACATCATCCAGACGGTGGGGAGAGCAAAGGRCCTCATTGTATCGTAGCCGCTAGCCCCGCTACCTCCAGACGAGTTGGTGGGAAAGTTTCCTGCTCCGCACTCCACCTGCTGAGATCCAKTCTGGCCACGTTTCCCAGCGGTGACCACCTACATATCAGGAGCAGCTGATCCGCTGAAACTGAGGGCTCCTGTGTCCACCTTCATAGATCATGAAAGTGGAGGGCCTGACAGACAAGGGCTTCCTGCCTGTTCCCCCTGTGGAACAGAGCCTGACCAACGTCTTTGGGGTTAGAGCGGCCCGGCACGTCTGACGACGACCCGTCCCTCCTAATGACCAGCTCACGGCTAGAATCATGGATTGACACCAGTGCACCTCCTAGACCAGCACTACCAACAACATGGCTCTGCTGGCCTTCAGCATGTCCAAGGAGGTGAAGGAGGGAGTTCTGTAACGCTGTGGACATCATTCTGAACTTGTCCAGGCTGTGTGTTCTGCCCGGGCGCTGCCCTGGATGATGCAGAGACAGATGTGGCTTCGCCTCTCYTCCTCCATCCCTGAGGAGCTGAAGAAAGAGCTGCTGGAAGGGCCCRTCACTCTGGACGGATTGTTTGGTCCTCATGTCCTGTCTCTGGTGCAGCACATGCAGTCTTCATCTGAAGCACTGGAACAGGTCCAGAAACGTGGCGTAGCCACGGCAAGAACACCACACAGAAGTGCTSGTTCAGTGCACACAGTCTCCCCGGCTGAGTCCGGCAGCGAGTCGTGTGATAAACTCTCTGGGACTGTAACACAGCCTTTCCATCCAGGCCCCCCATGGGTCACCCAGGAGAGATCTCAGGTGATGGTGGTAGGGGCTCAGGTATGGCTCGTAGCCGTGACAAACAGATCAGAGAGTCTGTGCTCGCCCGCTCTCAGAGTGGCAGTGAGTATGCACTATGGACAGGTGGATGGACCACCTGATCAGCGGGGGTCCACACTGCAGTTTGCAGCAGCACCTCCGAGGTTCAGCAGAGTCCTGGAGACCATCCTGTCGTCTCCACAGCAGACTCTGCTCTCCAGTCTGAGCTGCAGGAACTCCTGATGAAAGACRTCATCTCCAGGGTTCCCAGCGGCAAGGAGAACACGGGTTTTACTCACTGTACTTCCTGGTACCAAAAAGGTCAGGCAGGATGAGACCCATTCTGGACTCATCCGTCTTCATGGAGAGACCGTTCCACATGCTGACGATCAGACAGGTGTTGGAATGTGTTCAACAGAACAACCGGTTAAAAGTATTATTTCTATCACATCACGTCTCTATCATTCCCAAACACAGAAAACAGAAAATCCAGCTTTTACTCCTAAAAGCAWGACGAGCTCCTACAGATCTAGAGTTCTAACACTGGATGGGTTCTTCCCTCCACCACATAACTGTGAGGAAGCGTGCGCTCTCCTGTTATGTCGTGCACACAGCTGATATACGGCACTCTCAGCTTTTGTTTGTGTATTTCAGAGAACAGTCAAAAGGACTTCCTCTGTCAGCTCAGCGCTTGTCACACTGGCTWTGTGAAGCTGTTTCACAAGCYTATATCTCCTCTGGATCACAGCCTCCAGAGGGACTCAGAGCTCATTCCACCAGAGGAATTTCATCCTCCACAACTCTGCATGGAGGAGTGTCATCACAGGACATCTGCACTGCAGCTTCCTGCTCTTCTCTATGCTCATTTATTCACTATATCTGTGTGATGTTTCCAGTTTCTCTCTGACCCACTCTGTTCTCAGAGTTCTGTCAGAGTGATGATGTGGATGTTTCCAGATAACTATCTTTTCAACCTTCGAGCTGACACAGAAACTTTTCTTTGTGTCCAACTGATGCACAGATTCAGTGATGCGTAAATTACACACTAGTCGAAGGTGGAATCTGAAGGRTTAGGAAGGAAAGCAGGTGATTGTGTAACTGTCATACCGGATGGACCCAGTGAGGCATAGACTACATCCTCCTCYGCCTTTAACCCAATAGTGATAGCCTTAAAGGGCGGAGCCTATACTCATAGTGTCTGGGGTTACACTACGTAACCAATCTTAAGTCAGACAATCCTGAGCTGTGATAAAGGAGGCTGCATGTTGGATAATTTTCATTGTTTATTCCAGGTATTTCACCTTCCCATATGAAGAMATGAGTTTTGAACAAGAGCTGGAGCTGCTGGACCATCCAGAAAAGATTAGCCACTTCTTGGCTCACAACGGTTGGGTGATGGGTGATGATCCACTGCGCAACTTTGCTGAACCAGGTAGAACATTAAGTAATCAGTGGCAAAAACATTGCAAGCAGAGAACCAGTGGTGGGCAGCGCTAATCCAAAAATTAGCTYCGCAATTTCTAAAGCACTTATGAAAAAATTTAGGTCCGCAACTTCAATAACGCTTATGTCATTGAAAGATTAGTGGAAGCTAATTTTAAAGCACAGGATCAATTTGACACTTACTAGCTGACAATTCATGTACAATATATGCACAACACTGCCAACTAGCAGCGTATGAACCCTTGTACAGCTTAATMCTACAACCGTCGATTGCTAGGGATGTGATTTCCTGAAACAGAACTTTGGCTCATGTTGTAAATATTAAAACGTTGTTGAGGATTGCTAGTTCAGATGCTTCTTTAAAAAGTTGTTGAGGATTACTAGTTTGGCTGCATCTTTTTCTTTTTCTTTTGTTTGTTGTAGATTTTTCATTAAAGAAGCATCAACAAAGTAATTTTAAAACTGTTTATTGGAAAACTGAAGCGATGCATTCTGGGTACATGACAGACTGACGGGAAACGAAAGCACGGGGAACAGGAAACCAGTATCTTCCCTTCAAAATAAGAGCTTGGATTTTAAAGTTTTTCATGTTTCCATTGGATTAAGTTTTCCAGTTCACCTGAAACTCATCAGACTGAAGAAGTCTCTTGGAGGAGAGATGAAACGTTTCACTAAAGAAGAACCATCCAGAGGACCTACTGATTTTTTATCTTTGATTTTTTTCTACCTGGATCAGGATGTTTTCCATGTAGTTGCTCCAGTTGACCACTAGATGTCAGTCTTCACCAGCATAGCATCTTTAAATCATTTCTGAGTCTGTAACCCCGTTGGCTGATTGCTTTTGACCTCCAGCGTTTAAACTTTATTTTATTTTTTTTTAAAAAGTAGCTCCGATTGTAAAGTAAAATAAATCAATACATACAAAATTTTAGTATGGATTACAAACATTTACTGTTTTTGCTGGGAAAGGGAGTTCTAAACATTGCCTTCCTGCTACGTAAGCAGACACAAAGCATTGTGGGAAATCAGAACCGTGACCCAAAGCAACAGTCAGCAGGATGTATACCTTCACAATAAGTGTTTTTACCTGGGAGGGGTGCTGTTGGATAGATCACATGTGTTGTGATTCATTGACAGTCATACCTTCTGCTGTTCAACATAATGATGACTGGTAGATAATTAGTTATTAGTGGTACTGCATTTTAATTTTAGAAAGCGCAAATCTGCTAAAGCGCAAACAAAATGTTTAGGTCCGCAATTAGTGGATTTGCTCTTTAGCGGACTGGTACCCACCACTGCAGGGAACCAAATGTTTTATAAGGCTGCCGTCAGATGTAACTCTTGGTTCTACCAGGTATAAAACTGATTTCTTGCAGCCAGTATTAAAGTGTGTGTTCTGTCTTTAGGCTCAAATGTTTACCTGCGTCGGGAGCTGATCTGCTGGGGTGACAGTGTCAAACTCCGCTATGGTAGTGGACCTGAAGATTGTCCATACCTTTGGGACCACATGCAGAAGTACACTGAAACCACAGCCAAATATTTCCATGGAGTCCGACTGGACAACTGCCACTCTACACCATTACATGTTGCTGAGGTATTGTCACACATTCTAAATGTAGTGAGAAATAAACCTGACTTCACTAGGACAGGCTGGGGAGGACTGCATCATCAGACCTCTGTTTTCAATATATTCTCAAAATCCGCACAAGTTTTACAACTCGTTGCCAACATCCACATACTGGCAATTTGAGTTTTTCATCAAATCATAGTTTGTTTTATGTGCACAGGGGTTTCTCTGTTWCAGTATATGTGCTTGCAGGAACACATTTAATGAGTCATTGTGTTTTTGTTGTCACGTTCACTGTCTCAGTGCAGATAAAGATATGCTTTGTTGGCTCAACACATTCTACAACATACTATATATGTATAAACATAAATATCTACCGTATTTATTCTAGTATAATACGAAACATTAAATCCATAAAATCATGCACAAAGTTGGGGGGTAGTACTATACTCAGATAAATATTTTTGCTAATGTATTTTAACTGAAATATCGGCCTCATTCACAAAGTGCCTGAGTCCGGAAATGAGACTGTCGCAAAAAGAGGTTGAAGCGAGCTCACCTCTAATTCTCCTTTGTGCTTCAGAGCGAGATAATAACAGATCCAAAGAGGCAACATGATGTGAAAAAAAGGCAGTCCTGCAGCTCAGTAATGATAACCAACTAATAATATTAATGTGTGACCGGGCCGCTCCTGGAACAACAACAAACACATGTTCGGCTGTAATGGCTGCCGTCTRCCGGTGTTCTGAAAAAGTTGGTCTACTTAAAAAATGTTTCCCCACCAGAGGGGRCGCTCACAAGACACAGAGGATGAGATTGTTGTTGAGTGGGATTCTGATGTCTTTATTACAGAGGAGGAATACAGAAACTTTTAATGATACTGATGATGGTGAGCCTGATTTTAAAGGCTTTGATTCAGCTTCATCCACACTTGTTAGAGCCACACAGCTCTATCTGTTTGTTAGATAACACCAGTTAACAAATGAACATTGATGGGTTTTGTTGTTGTTACTGTTATACATTTGTTGTTGTGT
>NW_013954753.1:25331-25930 GCF_001266775.1 Austrofundulus limnaeus
GTATTATACACAAATAAATACGGTAAACAAATAAGTAAGTAAGTAAATAAATACATAAATATCTAATTTCCCTCTGGGATCAGTGAAGTCTTTTAGAATTGAAAAAAGAGTGAAAACATGAGTTTCAAATGCATGTGAAGTAGTTTCTTTGTGTTGTTAAAGCTGATAAGAACATGTTTGAGTTTGGTCCCCTCCATGCTAACAGCAGCTTATATTCCTGTCTCTGTGTCTGTGGTGCTGATGGACCATCCTGTCCAGGCCATGCTAGATGCAGCCAGAGTGGTCAGACCCAATCTGTATGTGATAGCTGAGCTCTTTACAGGCAGTGAGCTCGTTGACAATGTGTTTGTTAATCAGCTGGGAATTACCAGCCTTATACGAGGTATGCTCATGTGAACTAATGTTGTTTTCTTTTCTTTTCTTTTTTCACACTGCATCTTACTTACCTTCCCACATCTCCTGTTGTTTTATCTGTTTCACTGCATGCTGTGTGTTGTTTGAGGCCTGTTATCACTAACTGGCTTTGTCTCCTTCACATGACGTGTGTGTGTGTGTGTGTGTGTGTGTGTGTGTGTGTGTGTGTGTGTGTGTGTGTGTGT
>NW_013954754.1:0-351 GCF_001266775.1 Austrofundulus limnaeus
AACATTTCACGTTTTTCCTATGCCTTTGTTTAGTGGAAGTGTGCAAGAAAAGGTGGAAGAGTCTTCGGGACACCTATGCCAAGGAGACTAAAAAGGAGAGAGACAGAAACAGGAGCGGTGCAGGCGCAGATACCACAGGCAAGTGGAAATATATGGCGGTCATGGCCTTCCTGAAGCCATTTATCACACCACGTGAGACCAGTGGCAACATGCAGGACAGTTTCATTGAGGACCATGCTGCTGTGGACAATGGACCAGAAGAACCAGAGGAGGCAGAAGACGAGTCAGCATTCGAGGCCTCTGTATTAGGTAATGTGACTCATTGATCTTTAACACTGCCATGTTGTTAGA
>NW_013954754.1:702-1504 GCF_001266775.1 Austrofundulus limnaeus
ATTAAATACTGTAATTTAATTATTTCTGTCATATCGGTTTAACACTTTAAAGTTTTTTTATTGTAGTGATATGATTGTTATCCTGCACAAAATCATTCTTGTTGTCCTGAACCTCTTAACATTTTCTGTCAGACATAGTTTTGTCAGGTGTGTCACTTATTAATATTATTCTAAAGCTGAGCTAATCTCCTTTTTACATCATGTCAAACAAACAACCACAAAAAAAATTTGCCAGAATACATAGCTGTGATTTTGAAATGCAGACATTCATGTATGGGTGGAGAAAAGACAAGACGACAAATATAAACATATGAAACCATAAATGTTAAACAGAATGGAACACTTTCAGCCAGAACTTCTTAGCTTTTATTTTTAATCCAGTGATTTTTTTTCTCCACCATAAACTCAAACCAATCAGAGCTATGTGGGCTTCTTTCTTTGTCTGAGAACATGCTGTATCCGTGACTCCAGGAATCACACCGACAACTCTTCAGTTGGCAGACATTCAGTGTAGCTTTGAAGCACAGCTACCCAGATACTGTTTGGTATGTTATGCTACAATTTGTCGTCATAGTGAGGATTAACAGATAAGATATGCCCGAGGCAAAGATATGCAGAACTGGTTTCAGTACTATTTAAAGACAAAGAATGAGGATGATTTTTTTTCTTTTCCTACAAAAGACATCTGTCAACATGTCGTCATTCACTTTTCTAATCAGAGATTCTATCATCCAGACTGTTCTCTTGAAACAAATGACTGAAGACAGAAAAGCTTTAAATAATTTTGGTTAGGTATTTATTA
>NW_013954754.1:2346-3216 GCF_001266775.1 Austrofundulus limnaeus
TAAAACAGCGCAGGACAGCTGTACGCTGCAGACTTGTCTGCATCGTGTGCTTTGCTTTTGTTTTACATAGCAACTGCTATGCTTATGAAGTCAACACTCGAACGACAAACAAAGGATGAGGACAGATGAAAATTTCATAAAGTACACACTTTTATAAGCTAATATTAAGGTATCATTTTAATCTGGAAACCACAGTACGTCTTTTTTATCCTTTAATCCTTGTTTATGTATGTATGACTACTTTTATAAAAAGAAATTAAACACAGAACAGAAATTCATCACAACTTTGGGGTGTTATTTTTTACTTAATTGTACACATGCAACAAATGCAAATGTGATGAAGACTGTTGATAGTGAACTTGGTGTACTTGTGCTAAACACGGCGTTGAAATACAAATACAAATATGTCATGCAAACGAAAGGGAGCCATATGTACATAAACTTGCAAGAATGATTTGTCTCTGCAGGTCATTTTGCGGCATGTAACACAGCCGTTGCAGGTGCGTGGGGGTGATGTTTACTCTGTTGGCTGCCATGCCACTGCTCCCTCTTCGGAGAAGTAGTCCATGAATGCCCCTCTGGCCGCCATAGCTTCTCTTGCCGCACAGTTTGCTCCCATTCTCTGCACACTATGAAGGGGTTCTGTTGTGCCACCCCGTGCTGGTGTTTCATTGTCAACCCTCATGAAGTTGTGCAGAACACAAGTGGCTTTCACACATTTCTCCACAACCTCAGGGGAGATTTCAAGGTCACGGCGAAACATACGCCACTGACCAGACCAGATCCCAAAGGCATCCTCAACCACCAGCCGTGCCCGTGACAGTCGATAGTTGAAAACACGTTGCTCTCTGGTCAGTTCCCCACGTCCTG
>NW_013954754.1:3226-8389 GCF_001266775.1 Austrofundulus limnaeus
CATATATATAATGAAAAGAAAAGAAAAAAGGAAGTCTAGAATATATTATATTTGTTGTGTCAGTGTGTTTAATGATGTTTTTTCACATTGTGAACAATATGTGTAATGAAATAGGCGTGTTGGTTTTTGCAATTCTTAGAACAATAAAGTTTATTTACTTCAATGCAATTAAAAGCTGTGGAAAACAATTCAACCATTATATAATTAAATAATTATGACGAGCTCTGGAATGTGATCTACATAGTCATGAACACCTGTGGATTTACAGACATGAGAAATAACAAGTGTGTAAAAAAGGCAACACACTTGTTTAAAAACACATTTAAACAGCTGAAGTTGTTCATCAGACAAGAAGAATCCCTACAAAGCTTCAATAGTTAGTGTCCTCAGTTCTCAAACACTTATTGAGTGTTGTTAAAAGGAAAGATGATGTAACACAGTGGTAAACAGCTTGTTTTAGCTTTTTTGAAACATGTTGCAGGTAACAAATTCAAAATGAGTGAATATTTGAAAAAAGTTTATTTGTTTGAACAATAAATCTTGTCTTTGCAGTGTAATTAATTGAATATAGGTTGGAAAGGATTTGCAAATCAACATCTGTTTTTATTTATATATTATACAACAATAAAACTGATACAATCGGGGCTGTGCTGTAGATGAACGTCTACAACTGATTGACTTTTGGAGTTATACAGTCCCCTCCAAAAGTATTGGAACAAGTCAAACTCTCTTGTTTTTGTTGTTCACTGAAGACTTTTGGGTTTACGATCCAAAGATGAGCACGAGACAAAAGTTCTGAATGTCAGCTTTTATTTCCAGGTGTGTTAAACAACTTAGGATGTTGTACTATTATACTGTTTGTATTACACTGCAGAATTTTAGGTGAGCAAAAGTATTGGAACAAATCATCTTGAAGTAAATAACATTTAATATTTGGGGGCGTAACCCTTGTTTGCAATGATTGTGTTATACCTGCGACCCAGTGACGTCATCAAACTGTTGCGTTCTTCTGTTGTGATGTTTCAGACTTTTACTGCAACTTCTTTCAGTTCTTGTCTTCATGTCTTGTCACATTGAGAGTGTCTTAACATTTCACCTCTCTGCATGGTCTGGCTAACTAAACTGCAAAGGCAGGAACAAATGAAATAAAATTGTGACAATGGCAAGTAACATAGTGGGAAAACCTTTAAGGTTTGTGATCCACCTTTACACTGACAGGACAAGGAGGAAAATTACTAAGAGTATTACTATTACTATTACTATTACTAAGAAAATTACTGCAGATAGTTCACACCCTCTTTTTAGTCAATTTGAGCTTTTGAAGTCTGGAAGACGATTTAGAGTTCCTCTGGCAAAAAGTATTTTTTAAACCCTTTGTCCCAAGCGCCATCACCATTCTAAATCAAACTAAGCGACAGCATGTATATCTGACTGAGATGTTGGGGGTGGAGGTATTTTAAATCTCATATTAATTTTTTAAATAAATGTTTTTATGAATTTGTTTTATGAATTCTTATAGGTTTTTAGAGTTATGGTTGATGTGTTGTTTTGTATATTTCAGTATACTGTATTCTATGTCTAGTGAGCCAAAGACAAATTTCCACTATGGTGGACATTAAAGGGCCAATATTATATGTTTCTCAGGCATATATTTAAATACTATACCATAATAAAGTATCCGTGTCACCTTTAGTTGTTATTAAAATGCTGTTTTTATGTTTAAATAGAAAATAAATCTTCTCATCACTTCCTCTTCTAAACGCCTTGAAATTGGCCTCTGTCTCTTTAAGAACCACCTTCCGCTTCTGTCTCGCCCATTTCAGTGCGGGGGGAGGGGGGGGCTGCTATGATACAGTTTACTTGGCATCTGAAAATACTTTCCTCGAAAGTATTTTTAACCTGAAAAGAGCTTCACTGTGTGAGAACTAATGTTGAGAGCTCAGCAGACAGTTCGGTTTCACTTTCACTTTCACCGGAGAGCCTGCAGGAGTCATGGGCGGAGTGTGTGGGGAGGGGGCGAAGGGGTGGCGCTCTGCCATGAGGAAGTTCAGCTTAAAGACACGTCCCAGGGGCGTTTCTGGTACCAAAAGGTGTTTCGGGTCCCCACCTGTCGTTTTGCTCCTCAGCATGGCTTCCTAAAAACGCTGCAGGATTTCTCAAACATGCATGAATGAGTCAAAGAAAGACTTTGGGCATGGTTTTTTATGAGAGGATAACATTATAACATGATATAAAACTCAAAAAAGTTGATTTTACATGATATTGCCCCTTTAAAGTTTTATTCTGTTCTATTCTATTGTTTGTTTCGAGGGGTTTCTCCCTTCAGTCTCCTCCTCAGGAGGTGAACTGCTCTGTTGGGTTCAGGTCAGGTGATTGACTTGGACAATCACTTTTTCCCCTGATAAACTCCTCTGTTTTGTTGTCAGTGTGCTTTGGGTCATTGTCCTGCTTCATGATAAAATTACTCCAGATTAGTTTGGATGCATCTCCGTAAACCGGCAGAAAAAACGTTTCTGGACGCTTCGAAATTCATTCTGCTGCTGCCGTTATCAGTTCCATCATCAATAAATATTAATGAGGCTGTTCCAGAAGCAGCCATGACATCACCTGCACCATGACTCACAGATGAGCTTGTGTGCTTCAGATCATCAGCAGTTTCTTTCTTTGGCCTTTCCATCACTTTGGTAGAGATTAATGTTTGCCTCAGCAGTCCATAAGTTTGTCTTCCAGAACTTTTTCAACTTATCCCAGTACTTCTTTTCAAATTTCAATCTGGTCTTCTGATTCTCATTACTGATGAGTTGTTTACATCTTTGTGTAAAGCCTCTATATTTCTGCTCTGAGTCTTCTTCCAACAGTGGATTGTGATACTGTTTTCCTTGGTCAACCTGTTGTATGTCTCTTGCTAAGTACACTAGTGGTTTCTTTCTTATTCAGGACATTTCAAATCATCGTGCTTGCTATGCCCAGTGTTTGTCCAGTGGCTCTGATTGATTTTCCTTCTTTTCTCTGGTCTTCATATTAGTTTATCCTCTTTAACAAGAAAGAAAACCATTTTATACACTGCAAAAAATGTCCACCTAACCAAGTTTTAAAATCTTATCTTGTTTTGAGACTGATTTACTAAACAAGAACTGATTGTGTAAGAATAATAATCTTGTTTTCAGAATGTGTAAGATTATTTGTCTTGTTAGCCTGAAAATTTGACTCAAATTAAATTAAGTCAAACATTTCTGCCAATGGAGTAAGAAAACTTTACTTGAAATACTTGATTTGACTCATTTTTTTCTTATTTCAAGAATCTTACCAAGTAAAATTTTCTTACTCCACTGGCAGAAATTTTGACTTAATTTGAGTCAAATTTTCAGACTAACAAGACAAATAATCTTACACATTCTGAAAACAAGATGATTATTCTTACACAATCAGTTCTTGTTTAGTAAATCAGTCTCAAAAAAAGATCAAAAAGACTTTTTGGCTGATATAAGATTTTAAAGCTTGGTTAGGTGGATATTTTTTGCAGTGTAGGTTTAAGCCCAGGCCAAATAGGAGACTAGTCATTCAGGGCTATTTAATATTTGAACAATCAACCTTAAAGGCAACACCTACATGTCAGTAATACGTTCATTATGCTAACTTGAAATGTGGATGGATTGAGACAAAGTGTGGTATGTTCTGTGTTGTTTAACACATCTACATGTAAATACCAGGAAATAAAAGCTGGCATTCTGAACAACTGTCTCGTGTTTTGATCTTAAACCCAAATGTATTTAGTGTACAACAAAAAACAAGGGAATTTGACTTGTTCCAATACTTTTGGAGGGGGCTGTATTTTCTTACATTTGAGTCAGTTTGACAGTTCTTTTGGAGCTCAAAGATGGCTGCCACAGCCAACTGCTATGAGGAAACAAAAGTGCCCATAGCTAGTTCAGTTTTTCAAATATTTAGCTAAGATTTGTTGTGGTATTACCTGAGCATTCAGTGATAACACAACTCACAAGAGCTGACATATAATGGTGCATACACCTTTCAAATCTTACTTCATAAGACAAATTTAATTTAAAACTCTGGCAGGAAAGGTGACTCATTCATGTGAGTTATAGTGCAACTTAGTATGATTTATGCTTTGAGCAGAAGAAAACAGGTTTAACTCAGCTGACTGTGATGCTAACACTGTAAAGTACATCTCATAGTTTATCAGGACATGAAGGTATTTATAAGGGTCATTCCATTTCGGCGTCTTGGAGAATCGGTGAGGAATAAAAGTACGTTTGCTGATTCTTGTTGCAAGAACACGATAATCCTGTTATAATGTAAGATTGATAGGACGGTGGTGCATCAGCTTACTGTAAGTCTGATGGAAAGTGGATATGAAAACAATAAGCCTTTACGGTAAAACTGCTTCAGCAGGAAACAACCAGTACAGTCGGTTTCTGGAATATCAACCACAGATTAGATTACAAAACAGAACAACCAGCCAAACAAAACAGCAAACTGTCATCAGATGTTAAATAGCACTGACGGATGAGTGTGTCACTATTAATTTAACACAACATTGGCAAATGCCCTCATCAGTTTCCAAAATTACCCGTGCCCTATCTTTTTATCAAAATGTGTGATCAACCTCTGGACTAATTTGAACGAAATGTGGAAAAAGTATCCACTCAGTCTCCAACTGATTATGGTACCTTTTGGAGTCTGTTTTATTCAAGATGGCCATCGCATCTAATTAAGTTTAGTAAACACAAAAACGCCTGAAGATTCTGACTCAAACTTTGAAGCTAAGACTGATTACCTGAGTAACATGAGCTGAGTGTTGACAGATAAACGGCTGGACAGACCTCTGTAACTTCATAAATTCTGGAGCCAACACGGTTCAAGATGAGTTGAATTGTGGTTTTAGGTTATTCACAACATGTACTCTGAGCACATCACACACAACATTATTTTTAAAGGTTTGAACAAAAAAGATTAACAGCATCATTAAGATGATCTTAATCTGAAATCTGGCAGGAAAGAAAAAACTGTTCATCTTACCAAGTTTTAAAATCTTATCTCAGCCAAAAAGTCTTTTTGATCTTGTTTTGAGACTGATTTACTAAACAAGAACTGATTGTGTAAGAATAATCATCTTGTTTTCAGAATGTGTAAGATTATTTGTCT
>NW_013954754.1:8574-10024 GCF_001266775.1 Austrofundulus limnaeus
GACAAATAATCTGACACATTCTGAAAACAAGATGATTATTCTTACACAATCAGTTCTTGTTTAGTAAATCAGTCTGAAAACAAGATCAAAAAGACTTTTTGGCTGAGATAAGATTTTAAAACTTGTTTAGGTGGACAGTTTTTGTGCATTTCTAAGAAAATGCTTGGCTTTTATTTATCTGCAAGTTTAAAAACAGTTGGATTTTATTTCAACATTTGCACACAAAGAATGATGCAAACTTCTTTGATTCACATTGCTTCAAACATTTTTTTCTTTTTTTTATATGTTTAGTTGTTTTACCAGATTTGTTGAGGTGTTTCCTCACTGTTGTGTTGACAGATTCAGTTTTCCAGCTTCATTCTTTCTCCACAAGAGGGCGCTGTGGCTCCAGGAGTCCCTCTGCTGTTTCTTCAGTGAAGCAGCTGACACTAGAAGCTGGGTCTGCTGTCAATATGTTTAACCGGGAATGGAAACCTTATTTCCAGTTTCCAGCAAATCTGTTTACATTTTAAAATGGCAAAACATTTGATGGTATGAAAATTGCTTGCCACCAAGATGCTAGAATTGAGAACTAAAATTAAAATGTTGAGAAATGGTTAAATTTGAGCAGTCAAACCCAGAAAATAACAGCAGGTGCGGTTAAATAATACTGTGAAAATGTATTTGAACTGTCACTGGAGTGTTGTAAATAACTGTCAGCTACCACTCCAAACCTTAGGTCGTTCTCTATAAAATTAACCAAATTTAAACTATTTTTGTGCAGGCTAAACTCAGTTAGCTGTGGCAGCCAACTTGGACTGGGTTGACTCCAATTTTAAATCAGTAGTAGGAGTACAACCAGTTATTACTTTCTGAAAGTTTCAGTAAAATCTGTTCCGTGGTTCATGTGATATTTTGCTAAAAGACAAAATTTACTTTTTTGAGCTTTATATCATGTTATAATGCTATTCCCTTTTCACAAACATACCCAGAGGAACCCTTGGATCTCTTGTGGTAGCCATAGGAGCTGCCTAAATGCCTAAACAAAGCACCGCCTATTTATACATAGCTCCTCCCAGGAGCTCAGTCTGCAGCCGAGCTCCCACCCACCAGTTCTAATGAGGCGCTGAAGTGGGAATGTTGGGAATTGGAGAAGGTTCTCACAGAGACAGAGGTTAAATTCAAAGCTTTTAAATTTTACATAATACCCCCTGTAAAAACGATAAAGTTGTAGATATATTTGTGTTTACTAAGATTACTTTTGGAGTAGCAGCCACTTTAAATTGGGTTTACACCAAAAATGAATCTGAAGATATTGAGTCAAAATCAAGGAAAAAAAAAACTGTATAGGTCTTCTGGACGGGTTCTTCTTTAATGAAACGTTTTGTCTCTCTTCCAAGAGACTTCTTCAGTCTGAGAGTTTCAGGCAAAATTCAGGCTTTTATGTCCTGCCTCCAGGTGACTGATACTC
>NW_013954754.1:11024-16638 GCF_001266775.1 Austrofundulus limnaeus
CTTCAGGCCCAGGCCGCCCTTGAAAAACAGATCTGAGATCTCAATGGGACTTGCCTGGTTAAATAACAGTAAATAAAAATAAATAAATAAATAAATAAATAAATAATCAGAATGTATGAAATAATAAAATAGTATAATTTAGCACACCTTTGTAATTAAGTATGGGAACAACATCAGTTTGCTTTTAAACTGTATGGTGAGATTAAGTACATCAGTTGGAAAAATTGTAAACTTGGTTCCAACACAAAACAAAGATTGTACACTCTGTGTGTGTTTTGCACCGTGTTTCAGGATGCTCATCTGCAAACTGTCGAGACTTGTGCTTTTGTTTAGTATTTATTCAGTATTTTGTTGTGTTTTGTGTATTTCTGRTTAGTCCATTCAGTTTGAGCTTTGTTCCTGCTTCTGTTTCTGCCACACCCACCTGYACCTGAAGCTGCACAGGTGTCGGTGGTTTCAGTTAATTAATTTGACTTTTATATTCCAGGTGCGTGCCGTGGTTCTGGTTCAGTGATCTGGCATTATTTTGTCTTCTGTCAGCAGGAGCTCTGCTCTGCAAGAGGAGGTTTTAGTTTTTGATGTTTGCTGCCACAACAGCACTTTGTTTTGCTAATAATTTTTATTTGCTTTAGATTACAACTCCTTGCCTCTGTCTGCACCGAGTCCGATCTTAAAGTACAATCTACCAAACATGACACAAACATATATTAATGTACCACTTTCAAGATGTTTGCTGTGAAGCCACGCGGCTCAGAACATCAACACCGAAGCCAAAACAGTGATCAAAGTAATAAATTTGTGTCAGCTATGTTAAAAGGCAAGATTTAATAATAATTTTTAAAATTTACATGTTTACATTTGAAAATGCATACTAAAGTCACTATTAATTTAATGTTGGTAAATTCATCCATGTTGGGAAATATGACGTATAACAGAAGTTACTATTTAAATGTTGATCAGATTGCAAAGTCTAAACAAAATTCAATGGTTATCCAACACAACCACCTGATGTTGATTAAGCAGCGACTAAATGTCAAAATGCCAGCTGGGATGATTGTTAGAAAAGTTGCATTTTCTATATTTAAAAAAAGCATATTTCAGTTTTTGTTCAGGTTTTTCTGATGGACAAGTCTACAGATGAGTTCTCACAGAAGCAGTTAAATGCATTTTTATTGTTATGAACTGATTGCATGTTTTAAAAATTCATGACCGTGAAGACAAATAGATTTTTTAGTTCAGTTGTGTTTTTATAAAACAAAATATAAACCCCCAAAAATTACAAGACCAAATCTATTTCTTTTTATGTATTTAGTGAAACGTGTTTAGACTAAAAATTGTCTAAAAGAACAGCTTGCAGAGACTAACTACAAAGAGGACATATCTGTTTACGCAAAACCATTCTCACTCTACCACTGCCTTCAGCTGTGGGAGCTAATGATTTGAGGTGTGCTGCAAACAAATGCAGAAGTAGAAATAAACCATATTTGATTCAGGACTGCAACGTGTTTGTTTTTTACTTTAAAATCAGCAGAATGTTAACAGCGTGGGGAAATAAGAACCTTCAGACAAACCCAATGCTCAAAAATCAGATGTCATATTTATAAAACCAGTCAGAACTCTGCTGTTCTTTCTAATTGTCAGTAGGAATTGAAATTAAAATTTTGAGGCAAACGATGTGACTGACACGTGGATATATTTAGTGAACTTCAGCAAAGGTCACATCAAGGAGGTGCTTCAAATGTCAAACGCGTCTCTGAAGTGTAAGCCTTTATTGGATCTGATGCATAGATTTTTTCCCCTTAGACTTTAAAAATGTCATCACAGATATTTTGATGCATAATACGCCTGTTTTTCCCTTTTGGTAACTGACCACATATGTGTCTGTATGTGTGGAGTGGGACGGGGTGGGGGAGAAACACAGATATGCTTTAAAAATGGGATCACAAACACAAGAAAACAATAGTAGCATATACATAACACCAAAACCACCTAGAAAACCATGAAAATCTTAATGAAAAACTTAGCATTCACAGAAAGAATTTGAGTTTTGCTGAGAAATGACAGATTTGTAACCATTTTAAGCCAAACCTTGGAAATAACATAAGTTCAGTCTCATGACAACACAGCTACTTCCCAATCAAGTTTTGGCACATCTGTAAAATTAACTGAATTACAGCCATTTTTTGTGTTTTCTTACGTGGGTCAAGGTGGCCATTTTCCCTTGGAATTCCACTATAAACGGTTATCAGTTGTAGCTGTACGTCTAAGTTTGGAAATGCAATAAGCTGAGTCATCATGCAGAGCCTTTTAAATCCAGACTTGATCTGAGTTCTGCAATGAACACCAGTTCAGAGAGAGTAAAGGTAAAACATGACAAGGCTTGGAGGATCTAGTTAAAAGCTTAGCAGCCACCTTTTGGAGTAGCTGCAGCCGATCCAAGGCAGAATTGCCGAGGCAAGTAAAAATGTAATTACAGCAGTATATTCTGGATCAAATAAAAGCATGAATAACCATCTCTGCATTGAATATTACAGCACTCAGTTTACTAATGTTGCTTGACTAAAAAAAGAAATAAAACTTTTTGCCACGAGTCAAATGACAGATTGCTGTCAAAAGTCAGTTTCACATTTTTGGTGGTGGGTTTTATTTAAATAGGACAGCACAGTAGCTTAAGCTGGAAACATACTTGCTCCGAACTGCCGACGTCGGCACGGGTTGTCGCAGTTTAATGACGAAAATTACGTCACCGGGCTTCGCAGCATCGGTTTGACAGCCCCTTTAGACACAAACCGCCGGCAGAACTTTTGACCCCCCTCCCGTGTCGACGGTAATGTGTGATTGGTCTGAAGTTTGTGGGCGTGTTTGTTTGTGCTGAAACTGAAAGCGCTCGGACACTCAAAAGAAAAAAAACTCACTTGTAGAGCCGACTGTTGAAGCAGAGTTTTATAAASATARTCAAACCAAGAAAAACTCATGGCGTGTTTGCAGTGTTGTATATAGTACCTCAAAATGATGCTTGAGTAAAAAATATAAGTATCTTATCATAAAAATACTTTGGAAAAAGTTAAAGTCTTCTCTAAAAAAATATTACTTGAGTAAAAATCTTAAAGTATCTGATATTTTTTGTACTTAAGTATCAAAAGTAAATTTCTGACACAAAATCTATTTAAGTATTAAAAGTAAAAGTACTGAGTAAAAGTGAGCAGTGAGATTTTGCAAAATGACATTTATTGAGAGGTGACTTTTCAAAAAAGGTTTTTTCTAAAGGCGTGCAGCTGTGATGGGTTGTGTACAAAGTAATACAGTGTCAGAATGGTATATATTTATACTTCTCATCCAACCACAATTAAATTCACTCTATCCAGGAGACACAATTTATCAGGACAGTATTTTTTAAAGTAATAACTCAGAATAAAATAGGAGTAACGACTTTCTACTTCTTACCTTTAAAAAATGTAGTGAGTAGAAAGTACAGATAATTGTGTAAAAATGTAATGAGTAAAAGTACAGATAATTGTGTAAAAATGTAATGAGTAAAAGTAAAAAGTACGCTGAAAAATAATTACTCAAATAAAGTACAGATACCCAAAAATTGTACTTAAGTATAGTAACAAAGTATTTGAACTTAGTTACTTTACAACTCTGCGTGTTTGTTTGTGCTGAAAGCGCTACGCTGACTTCAACCACTTGGTAAAAAAAGGAAAGGAAAAAAACCCGACTCACTCCCAGAGCCGATTACCAGGAAGCAGTGTTTTATAAAGATAGTCAAACTATGAAAAACTCATGAATGGAGATAAAACAGATGTTGTGCACGGAGGAATCTGACTGGTAAAAACTGTGGAGCTTTAACCAGGACAGATGTGGACGAGTCTGACTTTTTTTCTGCATTGTCAGCTGTGCGGGGAGAACTCCATGCAGGGACGTGTGTTTCAGCGGGAGGGGGGTTTCCCGAGCTCGGCGCGGGGTGTCTCAGTGACTATAAAAGGTGTGTGCGAAAACAACTGCAAACAATCACGCGACCCGTCGGCGTCGGAGCGAGTATGTTTCCAGCTTTAGTCGGTGGAGAATGTTGCCTATCTTTTGCATGTTCGTGTTCATGCATGGGCTTTCTCAAGGTACCCCCCCCCCCCCGACCAAAAACATGAATGTTAGGCTAAAAAGACAAACAAAACTGAAAACTAGTTTAATAGTAGCCAAAGAAATCTACACCAAATTTTAAATGCTAAATGGAGCTTATGCGTAAATTCAGACTGGAAGACTACTTTCACCTCACCTGCCCATCCAGTGCCGCGCCTCTCGCCCAGCTGCAGTTAAACAACATCAGATCCTCACCTCGACGTACCAATCATCTCGCCCAGATCTAGTTTATAAGGCCAACATTCAGGGTCTCTCACTCCTCAGACGTGATCTACACAGACGAGTTCGACCCACCTCCACCTTCCAACCTCCAGCTCTCCTAGGTTTCCTCCACTCTCCGGCCTCTTTACCACCACCAGTGTCCAGGCCCCGGGGGGAAGACAATAATCCTAAACTCAAGCTGATCACTAGCTCACAGTAGTGTGTAGCACCCATGTCTTCTGCCGGGGCCTGAGCTCCAAACAACTTTCTTTTATTAATAAACTGTTTATCTGCTGTCTTTCTGTGTGTGAGTCTTTCAAGGTTGAATTATCAGTTCAATTTGGCCATTACAACTAAATTTAAATAGCTAAAAATAGCAGAAATTTGTGGAATAATTGCTAATCCTAATTTAATCTAGCTGCTAATGCACACTTGAGGGCTGTAATTCAGCCATGAAATATACAACGGTAAATGTATATAGGAGTACCCGAGAACAATTTTTAAAAATAAAATTAAAGGTGGCCACCAAAGGTAATTTCAAGTATCAAAAAGAAAAAAATAAGTAGTTCCTCTGGATGGGTTCTTCTTTAGTGAAATGTTTAGTCTCTCCTCCAAGAGACTTCTTCAGTCTGAGGAGTTTCAGGTGAACTCAGCTTTATAAGCACTGCCTCCACATGGACAAACAGGTTAGTCACATGCAAAAGAGGGACATCAACCTAACAATAGGCTTGATTAGCTCTATTTTTCATAGAAGGTCATGTGTCCCATCACCTGGCTATCATTGGAGCCCTGATTCACTATACCATTAAACAGAGGTGGAGGCCTTCGTGTCCAGTTGTCCTCCTCCTACAATGCTGTTATTGCAAGTATGACTCAGCCCCCTGTGAGCAAAACGTGTGAATCAGGGCCCCAATATACCTCATCGCAGGGCCCCAACGATTCTCATAAAACTGACATTTTACAATTATTGTTCCCTAAGTTGCTGTCTTTAGTGCAGCTAAATGGTTTGTTGTCAAAGACTGGTATTACTTCAGCTGAACCTACAAGTCCTCCAGATGTTCCTTAACAATGTAGGAGTTCACACCGAACGCTATTTCAGCTTCAAAATCGCAGCCAACGCTGAAGTTTGAAGCTTGTGCACTTTGAGGTCAGACGCAGGACAGCTCTTGAAGCGCTGCACGGCAAGAGCCTCCTCGCCTCTCCCTCCTCTGTCGGGCTCTGTTTAATGTCGGACGAGGAAGTGGCTTTGCTTAATTTACAGAGAGCAAGAGCATGT
>NW_013954754.1:17638-22198 GCF_001266775.1 Austrofundulus limnaeus
GTGTGATTTATAGTCTCAGTGAAGTGATTTTTAAGACAGCATGTTAAGTCTGCCTTTTCGGCAGACTCCAAGGTCTTTTGGTGATAACAGTGCGCAGCTGGCCGAACCAGTGTGAGAAAGTCACATTGTTTATTTTCTCACTGTCTCCTCTCAAGAAACTAATGTTTTCCTATTCTCACGTTTTTAACTAGGTAGTGGTTCTTTTGTCTGTCGTTGGAGTGGATGGTTCTGACTGGGTTTTCTCTGAGGTGTGGTGTCCATCTCTCGACACCTGCATGGATGTAAACCTGGATGGAAGTTACTAACCTAATTTTGCTGCTGAGAAGCACCTGACTGATTCCAGCCTGGAGCCCGCTGAGGCTMSTTATGGGGAGGCGAGAGGCATCTCCCTCCGAGCTGTCAAGGAGACATCATCCACCTGCGGACTTCGCATGATCTCACCCACAAACCTTCTACCTGCCTTCCTGTTCGAACATGACTGGAGACGTCTACAAGGTAGAAAGAACACGTTTGTTGAGATAAAAGGAAGTCTAGCTCCGGAGGTGTCGCAGTCTGACAGCTGTTGTGCTGGTCTGGTTTGGGTTTGCACTTATGAAGAACAAGTGCCAATTTACTAATCTTCTTTTCCTCCTATTTCTTAAAGCTAAATCTTTACCTTTTTCTCTCTTATTTACTTAAAACCTAGTTAAGCAGCGTACCAGTAAATTACAACACCTTAAGTTTACTGTTTTGTGTCAACTCTGAGTGGAATTTTTATGCCGAAAATTATAACTTGTGTCATTTATTCATATAATATTTTTAATAAATGTTTGTATGTTTATTCCTGTTCATATATCTAAAATAAATTACTTTATTTTGAGAAATCTGTTCAGGTCACAAGTTTTCATTTTTCTCACTCATGATCAGAGTAGTGTCTTATCATTTCTTGAGATTTCATAACGTAAAGATCTTTGCGTAAGATATGACTTTGTGAGATTAAGCTGGTATTAATTTCATATAGTAGGTTCTTACCTGTTAAAATAAAGGTTATATAGACTTACCTGAACCAAACAGATTCTTCTCTGTTCATCCCACAGTTCCCAGCCCTCCCAGTTTCTTCACCAAGGTGCTGAACCAGACCTGCGTGCAGGTGTACTGGGAGCTGCCAAGCAAACCAGGAAAGGTTGAAGGTTTCAGACTGGAGTATCGAGGGATCTCCAGTCCAGATCTTCAGGGACAGGAGACCTTCCCAGGACACATCAACACACACACCATATCTCACCTGGGTGAGTAGAAGCACTGATTATGCTCAGGTGTAGCAGACATAGGCCCCACCCTCCTCACCTGGTCAGTTATTAGAAGAGGTGTAACCTCCAGATGTGTGTGTTTCAGAGCTAGCAGCGGTTTATGAAATCCAGTTGGTGGCGTTTAATGGTAACGGAGATAGTGCCTCCACTCGTCGCCTGGTGTCTCTGTCAGAGGGCGGAGCCTCTGCTGCAGGTAGGAGGGTCTCACTGAGCTGGTCTGTGGAGCCAGAGGAACCAGTTTAACCTGCTTCATTTGTCTTGTTCAGGTGGTCCGAGCTGTAACTGTGATCAGGCCAAAGGCTCCATGTCCACCCTGCTCATCGGGGTTCACAGCAGCCTCGCCTGCATCCTCTGCTGCCTGCTGCTGGTGCTGCTGGGCTACAGACGCAGGTGAGACCACCACCACCACCATCATCATCACCACCTGTTGACAGGTAGACTGACTTCATGACTGCTCTGTGTTTAGATTCTTCTGCAGGAAGGAGGCCAGCTGGGAGGCCTCGCCCACCCTCTGTGGTGTCAGAGGTCCTAAAGGTCAAACACCTGAAAGCATCGAGCTGAGCCAGGTAACCCCCCTCCCAGTCTAGACCCTGGGTCCTGTTAGGAGAAACCAGTCTAGACCCTGGGTCCTGTTACAAGGAACCAGTCTAGACCCTTAGATTTTATTATCATTGTCTTTAACAGCCACACTTTACTTTGCTCCGCCCACAGAGATGTGACTCCTCCCCTCCTGTGATGGTCATGGTTGAGCCGTCTCCACCTGTCGCTCCCTGAACAGGAACCAAATAAACCTCCAAGCCTATCACCTCCCCCTGCCCTCCTCTCCTCCTCCTGGCTGATTCCACAGAGGACTGAAACCTTCACAGCACCTCTCAGAAATCCACCTGCATCAAGTCAAGTCCAGATTTTTCTGAAACCAAAGCTGCTTTGATCCGATTCGATCCAGGGTGATCCGATCTGATCCTGAACCTGGCAGCTCCAGGTCACATGACCCCAGCTGTCCTCTGTGGTATCAGATGTCACTTCCTGCTGACACCACAGATGTTTTTCCAGTTTCCTGAAAAAGTATTTCCCCACCCCCACACCCCCAGACAGACCATGGACTCACCTGTCGATCCGTAAAGCCTGTACTCTGGTCAGCAGAGGAGATGCCTCTCCTCAGGTCCCCCCCGCCCCCCCAAAGAGCACTACCTCGGGCTGGAAGCCTTCAGCCTCCTGCTGCTGCTCAGACCAACCTACCTCAGAACCAGAAGCTTCTCTGGAGCTGGCTCAATGTTGTCCTGATGACCTCTGACCTCATCCTTTACCTGTTCAAGGTTTTCTCAGAGAGAAGCTGAACCTGGACTCTGGACTGACCCTCCTTCCAGCAGTTTTCCAGATCTGACCCAAAACCTCTTCAGGACTGAAGTTCCTCTTAGACCTGGATCTGAAACCCTGATCTAGAACTCTACAAAGTTCTGCAGGCAGTCCCAAAGCCTTTTATAAATCTGTTCATCTGCAGACCATGAGATCAGTTAGTTGGACTTTGATGGTCCATGAAGCTCCTGCAGACCACACAGATTAAAAACCTTCTAATGCTCCTAGCTTTAACTTCCAAAACCGTTTTCTGAAACTGATCCACCACAGGGTTATCCAAGAACCCTGTAAGCACAAAGTCCTGAAACTAGCTGGGATCTGGACTTTATCAGACCACAAACCTGATCCAAGTCCACCAGAGCCTTGTAGAGTCTGGGTCCTGAGACTCCCTGGAAACCTGATGGAAGGACATGTTGACCTACAGAGTCCAGCCACCTGAGACACAAACAGGTGAATTGTTTGGACACGCCCCTTTCTGTCTGACTTTACATGAAGGTTTGATGTTTATTTTGGCGGGTGCAGAAACAAAAAGTTTCTCTTGTTTTATTTTGGTGAGCTGAGTCAAGTCCTGTTACCTCAACCGTCTTCCTGCAGGGAAACAGCAGCTTCTTTTAGCCAAATACTCCTGAAACTGACGTCCAAAGAAAACGTTTTCATTCTGTTTGTTTTCACTTTGTTTCCTGTTCAGAGTCGAAGAACAAACAAAACCAAAAGAAGTTCTCGTCACGTTTAATATTTCAGAATTTTTGAAGAAGTGAAGATACTTTCACAAGTCTAAGATGAAGTTTCACCAAAAGATGAAACCCAAAAACCAAAACTTCAGATGTTTGTAGAACCACAGGGGGCCTGTGAGTTCCCTTTGTGTGGTTGAAAGTCTTTACAGTACCCCTCCCCCTGAGGACACTCACCTCTCCAGTTTAAATCACAGACTGTAGTTTTACCCTCCGGTTTTTGTGGAGAAACTACTTTTAGACCCTGGTTCCTGATAGGAGAACCTGTTTCAACAAAGAGACCTGTTCAGTCCCACCTGAATGTCTCTGGAGTGTTCTGATGTCTCAGAGCACCTTTGGACTTGTCTCATTGTCTTCCAGTTGTTGAAGGTTGTTTGACCTTCAGATATTTGGCTCCGCCCCTTCACTGTCCTCAGGGTCAAGCATCCCGTCTGTCTGAAGGTCCTCATTGATATTGTTTTGTCTCTAACCCGACCCGAATGTCTAAACCAGGACAAAGGCTTTCAGAGCATTTTGTTGATATTTTGGCTGTTTTTAAAAGCTTTTTTCTTTTCGTCACTGCTGTTGAAAGACGAAAATCTGCCAAAATTCTTCTTCTTTTGAATAAATGATTATTTTTCTAGTTAGAACCAGTTCCCTCCTCGTTCTCTATAGTTTGACTTGATTTTGTTTGTTGTAGCTGAATAATGTGAAAATGTTTTTAGAACTTCAGATCCAGGTATTCCATTGCTTGGTTCAGAACCGTGGACCAGAACTTGAACAGGTTCTGTGGTTCAGAGTTCTGAAGCAGCTGTAGAACCTTAGAGATGATAGTGATTCAAGGCTAGAACCAATGAGAAAAGCTTTAATATTTCAAACAGTTTTATATTTTTAGTAACGAGTTCACAGAACAGAAGAGAAACATGGAGAGAGTTTGATTTAAAAACACATTTAAAGAAATGGTTAGTTTGTTTGAAACACTTTTTGGGGATAAATTTTCTGTCAAATGTTCAAATGTTTCTGAAAATTTCTTCTGTTTCAAAACCAAATAAAGATGATTCAAGTAGAAAACAGATTGAAGTGTTTTTTCTTTATCTCCCACTGCAAAGGGACTGTGTGTGTGTGTGTGTGTGTGTGTGTGTGTGTGTGTGTGTGTCATTAGCATACTGATTAGCATGAGAACAGTCCGTCTCCACAATGAGAACTTT
>NW_013954755.1:0-888 GCF_001266775.1 Austrofundulus limnaeus
GAATAAAAAGAGCTGCTAAAAGAATAAACAACTGTGTTAAATCATTTTCATTTATTCAGAAGACACAGCGCTGCGCACCATTAAAATACTAAATTTATGCCTTAAGTGTCCTGGGGTGAATGGTCTGCAAAATTTAAAGGAGACCTTTGAGTGATTTTTAACAACCTAATTTTTTGTCAAATATATTACTTAATTGATACGTAGAAATGGTATATTGCAATAATACTAATAATTTTGCTTGTTTAGTGCTTTAAAACTAGTTCTCATGTAGGTGTTTAGTTTCTACCTTAAAGGGGGATTGGCCACCTGGGCCTGGGGCCCCAAGGAAGGGTTTGGAACCCTTTAAAGCGTTTGGGACACTTAGTAAAAGGTGGAGATGGTCTCCTCCTAGTGTTGGGAACACTAAAACATCCTTCGTGGACTTAAGAGTATGAAGCCTAAAGGTTGTCTTGCGGCTACGACTATTGGACAATCGTATTAACTGTTGTTTGTTTAGTGTGTTAAAGTACTCTGTTTTAAAGTTGAACCTTCAGAGAGTCTGGAGTTGTGAAACTCCTGGAGTTAGAGAACTCCGCGAGGCGGAGGATTATAGAGACTCTGGATTCCTAGGTCTTGGCGAGACCTAACTGGTTTCTGACGAGGAACCAGATTAGCGCTGGGTGGCCACGGCACCCGAAGGGAATTGAGGACCCCTCAGAGCTGGATTGGTTAAATCAAGGTTCAAAGAGTTTTTTGGTTAAAGTTAAAACCGGTTGTGATTAGAAGCGCATATGAGAAAAGGCCTGTTTTCTTTTTGAAACTATTGTGTAATGCAATCGCAGTGTGTGTGTGTGTGTGTGTGTGTGTGTGTGTGTGTGTGTGTGTGTGTGTGTGTGTGTGTGTGTGTGT
>NW_013954755.1:2698-4490 GCF_001266775.1 Austrofundulus limnaeus
CTACTTGGGAGCGGCTACGTATGCTGTGTTTTTGGGAAATTGTAGTTGGTGAGTTTACTACTTTATACTACTTCTGTGATATTACTACTACTTCTACTTCCTGTTATCTTCCTCATCATCGTCTTTTTCACCAGTAGAAACAGACGGTTGTTGATCACGTGACTCCTGTGATGTGAAAAAAGTGTTTCCATTGCAGTTTTCTGAAAAACACCAATTTCAATACGACTGGAAAACCACCTCATCCTAGTGCAAAAACATTTTGTTGAAAAACGTAATTGTTTTCTAAATTGACGTGTTTCCATTGAGCAAATTTATTTTTGAAATTCTACTTTGCACATTTTCATGGTCAATGGAAACACAGCTACAGAGAATACTTTAAGTGTGAAATTGTGTTACGTCGTGTGAGACTGCAGGGTTTTTAAGATTTGACCTAAATTAATTCCACTGTGTTATTTCTCAAAATAATATGATCTTATTTGAAAAACTCTTGTATGTAAGTTGGTGGATGACGTCTTTCAGATAATGCTTGGTCTTTAACTTTAACTGTCATTTTGTATTGTTGTTTTCCACACAACGAGCTCACAGATGTGTTAAAATGTGTTGTTCTTTGAGGTCAGGCTGTAACTGAAACACGTCTGTAAATCAGTCTGGTTTTTATTGTAACTTTAGCCCATCACAGAGTTGATTTTGTTTGTTTTACTTTCAACTAACAGGATGAAATTAAAGCTGATGAGAGATCAACCCTAGAMATGAAAACCATTTGTGTTCATCTGTCTTTGGAATAAACAACATGATCAGAAGTTATGCTAGAAAAACAGATGTTTTAGGTGAAAACCAAAGAGAGCAGATGTTCGTGGAGCTGAACAGATTGTGGTGGAGACAAAGGAAAGAAAAGGGAAATCAAGCCCTTCAGGTGGAGTGATCCTGCTGCCATGTTGAGCTGCAGAGACCAAACAGGCCCAGCATGCATCTGAGCCAGAGGCCCCGGCTCCAAGCATCCTTCACTCACACATATGGAGGCAATCTGCACTAAAYATGGGACTGCAGAAATGTAGGGGAGGGTTGGGCCTTTCAGAGTGGAGGTGCAGAGAGGTTTAGGGGTAAAAGAACATTTGAAGGGGGGTAGATTTAAAAGTAAATGTCAACGAGGGAATAGAGGATAACTGAATCCAAAAAGCGAGTCTGTTTTCCATCCATGTTTTCAGTTTAACTGCAGCCTCATGATGGCCTCTTTCAGAAATATGAAAAAKATCTTTGCAGCATAAATCATCCCAAATTACCTGGAACGTCACGATTCTCTGCTCTTTATTGGGTCAGTGTTGATCAGCTCTACAATAGGACAGAAAGGGTTTTTTATGAAGCAGCAGTGAGAGGCTCAGCCTGACACACCCAGAACTGCCATGAAAACAGCCATGAAGCTGTCATACGAGCCACGATACAGCAGAACCACGTTAATACGATGATGTCATCATGTTCAGCATCAGGCCTGGAACTATTAGGCTACATTTAAACTGTTTAAAATATGGAACGTGAAGCCGGTCGTCTCTCTCAAAGGTCATACAGCTCCTCTGGTCAAATAAAAGGTCAACTGGTGCAATTTATGGTTCTAGATTAAAAAAGAAAATAGAAACAATTCATCAGCTTTCTGTGTGAACTGAAAACTAAACGACAGAGTGCGCTGACATGCTGCGTTACTTTAATGATCTATCTATCTATCTATCTATCTATCTATCTATCTATCTATCTATCTATCTATCTATCTATCTATCTATCTATCTATCTATCTATCTAT
>NW_013954755.1:6625-8195 GCF_001266775.1 Austrofundulus limnaeus
ACCGTCCGTCCGACTGTGTCTGTCCATCCATCCGACCGTCCGACGGTCCGTCCGTCCGACTGTGTCTGTCTGTCCGTCCGTCTGACCGTCCGTCCATCCGTCCGCCTGTCCRTCCGACCGTCCATCCAACTGTGTCTGTCATCCGACCGTCCGTCCGACTGTGTCTGTCTGTCCGTCCGTCTGACCGTCCGTCCATCCGTCTGACTGTCCATCCGTCCGTCCGACCGTCCGTCCATCCGTCTGTCCGACTGTGTCTGTCTGTCCGTCCTTCTGACCGTCCGTCCATCCGTCCGCCTGTCCATCCGACCGTCCGTCCGACTGTGTCTGTCCGTACGTCTGACCGTMCGTCCATCCGTCCGACTGTCCGTCCGTCTGACCGTCCGTCCATCCGTCCGACTGTCCATCCGTCTGTCCGACCGTCTGACCGTCCGTCCATCCGTCTGTCTGTCCGACTGTGTCTGTCCGTCCATCCGTCCGACTGTCCATCCGTCCGTCTGACTGTCTGTCCGTCCGTCTGTCTGACTGTCCATCTGACCGTACGTCCGTCCGACCATCCGTCCGTCCGACTGTGTCTGTCTGTCCGTCCGTCTGACCGTCCGTCCATCCGTCCGCCTGTCCATCCGACCGTCCATCCAACTGTGTCTGTCCATCCGACCGTCCGTCCGTACGTCCGTCCGACTGTGTCTGTCTGTCCGTCCGTCWGACCGTCCGTCCATCCGTCCGTCCGTCCATCCGTCCGTCTGACTGTCTGTCCGTCCGTCTGTCTGACTGTCCATCTGACCGTATGTACGTCCGACCGTCCGTCCGACTGTGTCTGTCTGTCCATCTGTCTGACCGTCCGTCCATCCGTCCAACTGTCCTTCCGACCGTCCGTCCGACTGTGTCTGTCCGACCGTCCGTCCGTCCGACTGTCCGTCTGAACGTCCATCCGTCCGTCCGACTTTCCATCCCATTGTCCGTCCGTCCGTCCGTCCGACCGTCCGTCCGACTGTGTCTGTCTGTCCGTCCGTCCGACTGTGTCTGTCCGTCCGTCCGTCCGTCCGACTGTGTCTGTCCATCCATCCTTCCATCCGACCGTCCGTCCATCTTTCCATCCGACTGTCCGTCCGACCGTCCGTCCATCCGACTCTGTCCGTCTGACTGTCCGTCCGATCGTCCGTCCGTCCGACTGTGTCTGTCTGTCTGTCCGTCCCTCCGTCCGTCCATCCATCCATTCGTCCGACCATCTGCCCGTCCATCCGACCGTCCATCCGTCCGTCTGTCCGACTGTGTCTGTCTGTCCGTCCGTCTGACAAGTCCGTCCGTCCGACCGTCCATCCGTCCGTCCGACTGTGTCTGTCTGTCCATCCGTCCGTCTGTCCGACTGTCCGTCCGACCGTCCGTCCATCCATCCGTCCGACTGTGTCTGTCTGTCCATCCATCCGACCGTCCGTCCGACCGTCCATCCGTCCGTCCGTCCGTCCGTCCGTCCGACCTTCCGTCTGTCCGACAGTCTGTCTGTCGGACTGTCTGTCTGTCCGTCCGTCCGTCCGTCTGTCCGTCCGTCCGTCCATCCGTCCGTCCGTCCGTC
>NW_013954755.1:10398-16355 GCF_001266775.1 Austrofundulus limnaeus
GTGACTCCTGTGAAGCGAAAAAAGTGTTTCCATTGAAGTTTTGTGAAAAACACCAATTTCGATACGGCCGAAAAACCACCTCATCCTAGAGCAAAAACATTTTGTTGAAAAAACGTAATTTTTTTTCTAAATTGTCGTGTTTCCATTGAGCAAATTTATTTTCAAAATTCTAATTTGCACATTTTCATGGTCAATGGAAACACAGCTAGTGTCGACATTTCAGCAACTTCTTGTCACAACCCGCAGGTCGGAACACCCCCCCCATACACACACACACACACACACACACACACACACACACACACACACACACACACACACACACACAAGAACCCATAAGACCTTTATTGTGTGATTGGTCAGAAGTTCATGGAAGTATTTGTGCAGCAAGCGCTCAGATGCTGCATTTTGCTTCAACCACTCGCTTCAAAAATTGAAAAAAAGTGACTTGCTTGTAGAGCCSACTGTTGTACCAGGAGGCAGCGGTTTATAAAGAGAGTGAAAACTCATGAAAGGGGATAAAACAGACGTTTTTCACAGTGAAATCTGACTGATAAAAACTTTGGAGCTTAATCTGGGACCAGTTTGTGGATTAACATCAAGTGACGAGTCTCTGGCCTTTTTTTTTCCTGGAGGACTCCAGCAGGAATTAATCCCATGCAGTGATGTATGCTGCAGTGGGAGGGGTTTCTCAGGAGCTATCTAAAGATTCAATTTGTTTTTGTTCAAAATCAGGATTTTTGTTGTTACCGTTTAAAAAGTGCTTCAATAATTTTATTTAGGATTACATTTTGTACAATTTATTCAAATACTGATAAGGTTTTTCTTAATTACGTTTTGACAAAACGCTATTATCTGACTTTTTTGTCCACGTACCTTTCTGGCCTCAGTCTTCAGTTTGATGAGACGGCTCACATATTCCAACTCAAACTTGTGTTATTTTTCGTTGGAGTTAATTCCCAGTCAGTTCCACTACATGTTCCACCTTCAGGCAACAGCTCTACCAACCCTAAGCCTAGCTTTAAAGTATCGTACAAAGTAAAGGAGTTATTTAATGATAAAACACTGTTTATTCTATATAATGCAAGAATTGTTCCACACTTGATATATTGTATTAAAGTCTGGGGGTAAGCATGTAAAACAATTACTAATCCTATTTTTATTTTGCAGAAGAAAACCATAAGAATTATCACTAGAAATCATTATGTCACCCATCAGCTATATTATTTGATCATTTGAAATTATTRAAGTTTTACGAGTTGGTTGATTATAATATTTTGCAGGTTATGTATAAGGCTCATAAAAACGTATTACCTTTGAACAGCCAATCACATTTTGTTCAGAGGGAAAGTTGTTATAAWCTGAAGGGATTAGARACGTTTGTAAAACCTAAAATTTGTATAAATTTAAAGGACAGATGTACTTCAGTCCAAGGAATATGATTATAAAGTACTCTGGATAGTGATTGTAAAAATGCTGGCTCAAATAATTAGTTTAAAAGAATGATTAAATAAAATATTTATTAAAGAAATATGAAATTCTATAATTTGTATTTATCAGAGCTGCTGTTTAGGAGCTGAAGTTTTGTTTTGTTATTGTTTGAAACTAATATTATTATAATTAATATATTATTTTAACTTGGGGCAGATATTATAAGATTTTTTCTTCTTTCTGCTACCTTTATTTTTTATTTGATATGTATTTTTATATGCAAATTTGTTTGTTTTTAAATTTACGGAACAGGATTAAGGCCACTGAAAAAATAAAAAAGTAATTCTGACTTTAATCTCAGAATTCTGAGAAAAAAGTCAGAATTACTTTTTTTTATTTTTTCAGTGGCCTTAATCCTGTTCAATATNTCTGTCTGTCTGTCTGACTGTTTGTCTGTCTGTCTGTCTGTCTGTCTGTCTGTCTGTCTGTCTGTCTGTCTGTCTGTCTGTCTGTCTGTCTGTGGACAAAATTACAGCTGATCAACCATGTGGTACCCCCTCCACATAAGAACCTTACTGTGTGATTGGTCAGAAGTTCATGGGAGTGTTTGTTTGTGCTCAAAGTGCTCAGACACTGCATTTTGCTTCAACCACTTGCTTAAAAAAGGTGACTAATTTGAGTTTAAAAGAATAAAATGCCTAAGAATTAAATGTTCTAGGTAAGGGGGTTAAATTAATAGTTTTCATTTAATAATCAGTTGTTGTACATCACAGTTTTGGAGAATCATCATTGCGTTTGACTGAGGGGGTACTTGTGTTATGATAAAATGGCCCAGGGAGTACACAAGTCTGAAAAGGCAGGGAACCACGGTTTTTAAGCACACACATTTAAATTAGTTTAATTTGTCTACACTTTAAATATGTTATGTCATGTTTATAGATGTTATGTGTTTTTTGTGAACAAAAATGAACCCATTTTTTAGTAGTTAACWTGCCTATTTGTGTATTGAATAACAATAGTATTTTTATTACCACCAACCAAGTTTTCCTGTAAGTTTTCAGTCTCTCCTTCATGTAAAAATAGACCCCACCAAGTTTGGAGCCTCAGTGTTAATGACAGCACAGCAGCCTTCTCCTCTTTCACTCACTGGGCATGTGTACTGATACTGTGTCTGTAGTACCTGCCACTACTTCCTGCCAGTGCCGAGGACAGGCAGGAGTTCAAGTAGTGGTTTTCACTAACATTTATAGACACTATATTTGTGAATCAAGGCATTGCCTGCATTACTGAACCACGGCCCAATGGTAAGAGGAGGAGGTGTGCATGCCTGCTTCTCATGTATCCACAGTATCACCGAGCTGTTCTCTCTGTTCCTGCTGGCACAGTCAACCTTACTAAACTCCAACTCCAAATACTGTGATATGTGAGTAACATGTGAAGCAAGAACACTATTTATGAGCAGAAAGCAGTGACTGAAAGTCTTCATGGTATAATTTATGGAGAAAAAAACAGCCACACATTGTTGTCATTATCGTGACACAGAAGCAGATCAGAGTGGGTCCAACTCCTCTCTACACACACAGTCCCTGAGTTCTCCATAAGTGACGGAGATTTATTGATTGATAAAAAAACATTTTTAAGTTGTGGGACTAAAGGCTGAGGAGGAGAGAGGACTTGCACTGAGGATTAAAAGCCTTCTTGGATCTCTTGAATGCAGTGCTGACTGACGTGCCTCTCCTGTGGGCAGCAGCTGAGCTTGATGGATTGGTCCAGCACCAGCGTGCACGTGGTGCGTGTGTTCACACTTGTCACTGCAACAGAATGAGTGGAACTTGTTGGTCAGAGAATCAAACGGGTATCTGTTGAGTAAGAGAATTCTTGCATTCTTTTTTTGAAACTTAATAACTTTAGCAGGATTCTTAAGGACAAGCGCCATCTAGTGGTCCATTTGAACACTGAACTGTATGAAATGGTCGGACACACAATTCAAAAATAAATGGCATCAGGTAATTTTGGCCTTGCCCACACTGCTTCAGATGGTTTTAAAATGAATATTTCCTCATGTGTTTGCACCTCCACACAAATAGAATTGTTGGTGAAATTAAGGGTATTTGGAGATTTTTTGTTGCTCTGTGCTTCAGCGCTGGCTTGGTTTCATGGCGTGCCAAAACAGTTGTTTATTCATGGCTAGGTTAAGGTGCAGCCTGTTTGATGGTCTGAAAAGATTAAGAAGGGAGACAGCAGTGGGGAAGAAACTGTTTTCATGTCTGCTGGGTTTTGTTCTGACTGCACAGAACCTTCGGGCTGTTTTTAAAAGGAGTTGGTCAGGTAACTTGAGTCCCCTGCTATCCTCTGACCTTGTAACTCAGCTGTTGCTGTTTTCCACTCAGTTCACTGCCCAGCTTGATGATCAAGTTGATGTTTAGTGAGGAGTCAGTAGAGGAGGTCAGATGATCTGGATGGTGCCTCTACAACTGGACACATTTCAGTGGAGACGTGTAGCTTTTTAAGCACTCTATGAACATGCATCTTCCTGTGAGCTTCTTAAACGTGTTTGAGTGTTCTGCCAATCGTAGGTGCTTGGTGATGAAGATGAAGACAGCAGAGTCTACCTCCTTTACAGCAGTGCTGTTAATGATGAGAGGAGGGCGTGGAGGTGGAGGTTTTGGAAGTCAATGATCATCTCAGCTGTTTGAACTCCAGGTTATTTCTCTACACCACAGCTCTGAAATACAGTTTCTGTAGGTCATTCCATCATTGAGTGAGAAGGACCAGATATGGTCCACACCACACCTGGTGAGACCAGTTAGTGAGGAAGTCTGTAATCAGTTAACAGAGGCCAGGAGGGACTGAAGTTGCTGAAGTTTTGTCTGCAGACAGATTAGGATGATCATATCGAACTGAAGTCTAGAATAGAAACTCCGACTCTACAGTTCTTCTTGTCCAGGTGCTACTGAAGACAACGAAGGCTGAGATTGACAGCATCTTTCACAGAGCAGGTGATGGTCAGTGGTGGTTCAGAGGATGGTTACAGGTCAACAGGTCGGTAGTCATTCAGTCACATGTCTTTAACCTTCTTTGCCCCAGAACTGAGGGACACGATGTCCAAGAGAACCCAGGAGCTAAATGGGCCCATCAAACTTCAGAACAACTGGTGATCCTGCAACCTTCCTGCTGAGAGGCATCAGCTCTACTAACTGAGCCACAGTGTTGTTGGAAAGGTGTCCCTGTAATTTATTAATTTTATCCAGAACTCACCTTGTTCCCTCAGTATTTCATTGTTGTAACAATAAATGTTATGATTGACACCTGCCTGGCAGCACCTGGAGGTACCAGAAGCTCAAGTATAAAGAGGAACAGCAAAAATAAGCTGTTTGGCAGAGAAGATCTGTAAATATCTCATATGAGCCACCCACATACTCAGCTCTACTGCTCATCTCACTGATGCATGTTCCTTACAAATGTGGCAGCACTTAACAGAACAGGCTTTTCGACAGGTTTATTGCCAAGAAGCATTGTTGCAACAGAGAAATAAACAAACACTGATTTACTTACTGTTTGTGCTAAGTTGACTTGACTTTTCCACATGCAGTATGATATCATGCTGTTCTGGCTCCACCTTCTATAACAATAAAGGAGCCGGCAGAATCAGCTGAAAGTGTACATGTTCACCCGTGTGTTTAGTATTTGTTTTACTTTGCAGGTCTAAGTATTCATTAACATCCTGTTAAAGTYTTTGAGAAGAATTTATTTTTTTTCCTTTGCTTTTAACGGCACTTTCTACCACCTGATTGAATTTGATCCATGAAATAATGATTTTTGTGAAGACTTCGAAGCAGAAAATTTAATTTTAAGGGAGGAAGGCCCAGTGGGTCAGGGATGAACTGGAAACCAGAATTTTCTCCCTGTGAGGTTTACTGAGCTCAGCATGTCCTTTTTAAGAGTTGTTTTACAAAACTGATCAGTTTGTCCTCATTTCACAACGTTTCCTTTCTGTAAACACAGCCAAGGAAGATTATGCTGCAACACTGGCTGTTGGTCCAAGAACTCCATGGCTGTTGTTGCACAACATCTCAGGACATTTGGAAACAGCAGAGCAGTGAAAGACTGCAATTAAACAGTCCACGCTGGAATGTCTCATTTACAGCTTGAGATTTCCGCTCTGAGGTTTTCTGTTTGGTTAGCCTTTTTACATGTGACTCTCTTTAAAAAAACAAATATTTCTTTCAGTTCTCCAGGAGACACAGAATATATCCATCAAACCATGGCAAGGGAAATGAAATGCCTGCTTCCTGAATATTCAGCTTCTATGTGGGATGGTGTTAAAGCTCAGTGCTGCAGCTAAACTGACTGCAGACAGCTGGAAATCATGTAGGACTGTGACGGTAGATGTTATTATTATCAAAGATTATTAACATATTCGGCAACACCAACTTTTAAAAACTGTTACGGCCAGAGGTCTTTCTTCTATGTTTATACTAAAGCATGGAATGACATTCCTCAAAACATAAAGTCCATTTCAAAAC
>NW_013954755.1:25105-26282 GCF_001266775.1 Austrofundulus limnaeus
TAATAATTTTATTAGCTTCCAAAGCAGAAAATACAGAAAATTTAAAGTTGTAATATAATTAATGCGTTTGGGACTGCGTTATATTTAAAGGATCATTTTGCCCACTGATATCAGAGCTGAAACTCTTGATTGACAGTCGTTGGGGGCGGGGTGTAAGTGTCCTGAGGGAGTAAATGTTCTAGAACCATAAAATACAAGAGTCAAAAATCATTATGACAAAATGTAAAAATCTGTTAATTTGAATTTCTTTGAACTTTGCAGAGATTTGATATCTTTTCTAGTTGTTAACCCTTTAGCCTGGTGTTTTATGTGTGTGAGGAGTTGTGCTGCAGTCTGCACAGAGGAAAGGGACATCCTTACATCAGGCTGAAATTCAGGTTTAACAGGAAGTCATTCACCTCTGGACTTCTGCAGTCCTCATATGACAATGAGGCAAAAGTTGCCTTTACACTTTTTACACTATGATGACCTCTGACCCAGATGGTCTTTCACTGATTTAGGACAAAACCCACATCAGCAGCCACATCCTACGGCAGGGCTATTCAACTGGCGGCCCCCGGGCCCAATGCCCAAAGTTCATCCCACCAGTTGGTTCATTCATCTCTTCAGCCCAAACCCTGGTTTTCTACTTTAATTACTCTAAGGTATTTTAGTTAAACACAGACATGTTTGGTGTCTACAGAAACATCAGAATCTTGGCTTCAAGCTGGTAAAAACATTTCAATGAACATCCAATACAGTTAAAACTACAAGCAGCTGAAGATAAAACTATGAAAGTGAAAATAAAGTTGGTTTAAGTCAGAGATGTTAAAATATTATTTGTGTCAAACAGGAGGCAGAATGTGTTCTTTTTCTTTTTGATAATGTTTATTTATCTCTACTTTTATAGGGTTCTGTATGTTGTTTTCAAAATAAACTATTTCAAAGGTAACAGATCTTTATTATACTTGGTTTATTTACAAAATGACTTTTAGTTATTTGAAAACTATTTTGTTTAAATTAAATTTTTCGAACAAAGGGGCTGATACAAGATTTTTTTCTTTTGCTACCCTTCATTAATGATTTGTGTTTTTATTGTATATACAGTGGTTTGCAAAAGTATTCATACCCCTTGAACTTTTCCATATTTTGTCACATTACAACCACAAACATAAATATATTTCACTGGAATTTAATG
>NW_013954755.1:27498-29451 GCF_001266775.1 Austrofundulus limnaeus
CATTAAATTCCAGTGAAATATATTTATGTTTGTGGTTGTAATGTGACAAAATATGGAAAAGTTCAAGGGGTATGAATACTTTTGCAAACCACTGTATAATTTATGTTGTTTTATTTTTAATAACAATGAATGAATAAAATAACTAAACTAATTGCTGGACGTTGGGCCCCTCAGTGATGACCTGCACTAACTGTGGCCCCCGGAGCAGTTCAGTTGAACAGCCCTGTCCAACAGAGTGGCTGAAGATGACTTTTTTTTTCTTCAAGGCTTCTAAAAGAAGAGTTTTTATTTGCTAAATGTTAAACGATAATTTAAATGCACATGCAGCAAACTAAAGACATGAAACCAGGGTGAAGAAGCAGGCTGCAGGAGGACATGACTCTGACAACGCTCCAAAGACTCGATGAGAAGAGCAGCAGCAGAAAAACTCCAGTTTTACTTGAACACAGCTTTTGTTTTATCTCACAAAGTTTCCACAGTTCTTCTCCACTCCCATCCTGTCCGGCCCTGTCATCGGTCCAGGCTGTGTGTGAGGCCAGAGGTCAGTGCTTAATGACTCAATAATGGCAGTATTGTTGTGGCTGTGGGGGGGGGGGGGGGGCTGCTGATGAAGTGACCGCTCTGGATGGAGAGACACAGGAAAGCTTTGTATGGCGGCAGATCGGAGAGCAAAGAGGAGGAAACAATCCTCTCCAAAACATCACATCACATGTGAAAGATGTTTTTACTTCTTCTGTCCTTTTCTCAAGTGGACGCCACGTTCCAAACATGTCAGGTTACTGAGGACCGTTACTAACTCATGACCAGAGAGACAAATCTGTTTCCTTACAATGAATTTCAGCTTTGTCTTTCCTATTGGCCACCCTGAAAACATGCTTCCCCACAGTGTGTGTGTACTTGKTTCTGTTACAGAGTGAGGACCATCATTTGACCAACAAAGTGAGGACATTTTGAAAAGTGGGGTTATTTTCCCGACCCTCACTCTTTTGCAGTTTTATAGGTTCAGAGGTTTGAATGACTTCTGCATCTTGTTCAAAACGCTGCGGCTCAGCTTTTAATAGGAACGAGTTTGAACACTGTCCAGTTAAACTAGTGATTCTGACAGCTTTGAATGTTTCTGCTAACTCCACCCAGCTGGGGTGAGCCTTACAAAGATCCAAGTGCACCCATCCCTCTCCCTACTCAACCTCAGCAGCCAAACATCTGTAATCCTGCTCACCTGTGCTCTGACGGACCACTCTTCAGACACACAACCTCAGCTGAAAGCTTAGATAAATATTAAATATTAGTCAAAAAAATYATGATTCATGTTTGACTCAGAAAACCAAAACTAGTTAAATATTTAAAGTTAAATGAGCTTATTGTTATTTTTGATGTTTAATGTTTCATTTGTTTTGTAGGTTTCCATCAGTGGTGGATGCTGCTCTTTCAAGAACAGGAAGCTCAACTTTGGCCTACGTCATGAAATGTGTCGGCTTATTTATACGTAAATTTTACCCTCTGTTCCTTTAAAAAAACTAGAAAATTACTTTGATGAAGTGTTATAGTATTGTCTAAAGTATTGTTTTGTTGTAATTTTGTGTGTTGAACTTTGTTATAATTTTTGTGTTGAATTACTTTCACCATACGCTGACAGTAAAGTTTTCAGTCGGTGGTTGATTTTATTTTGCGAGTASGGGCAGATATTATAAGTTTATACTTTTTTCTGCTCCTTTTCATTCATGACTTCTTTCACCTAAGTTTTGTTCTCCTTGACATTCTGATTTTGTATGCATCATTGTTTATTTTATTTTACGTTTCTTTTTTATTGTTTTTTTAATCAGATGACTTGTTTTTTTTCTATTGTTTCATCAGATCTTTTTTATTATTATTGGATTTTTTTATTATTGGATAATTGCTGTTTCATACTCATATTTCAATTCATGGTTGAAATAACTAAACTAAACTAAACTA
>NW_013954755.1:32533-33810 GCF_001266775.1 Austrofundulus limnaeus
ATGGGTTCAGCTCCTGAGAACCTCAGCAGGACATCTGCATCTCAACCCTACAACATTAATAAATGAAGCTAATCTGACAGCAGGCTTTGGTCTGGGCCTGGTCTGGAGTCATTATAACTCACAAATCCAGTCCAAACTTCTCCAAACTAAGATTATTCAAAGGGCTATCTGTAACAGGTAAGATAATTACTGAGACCACAAAAGATCAGATCTCCTGAGGATATCCAGCCGAGCTGTGAGGTTGAAAAAACAGAAGAGAAAGGATGGAAATTTCCCACAAACCTCAGAGAAACCACGACACCTTCCTCATGTCCATTTCTTTTCCTTCAGTCATGCTCGACTCGCTGCCCTGCATATTTACAGCTCATTTTGTCTCATCTTGTGATGCACATTACTCTAAATCACATTTGCTTGAGGTCTGTTTGCAGAGAGGTATAACTGCTCCTCTGTGACTTTGTGGCTGAGGTGGTCATAAATTATGACTTTACACAGCTCTGTCCTCCAACTGCACATTCATTCAGCTGCTCTCTAAACAGGACCTGCATTCTTGTCCAAACTGTTTGTGGATGAGTAGTTGTGTGTTTAAATTCTGTTTCATTGGTCTAATTAAAAGTGTGCTGTGGGTTTTTTTCACACAGTTTACAGTCAGTTGATGGCCTGGCTCAGATCTCAGTCAGCATGGACTGAAAGTTCAGGCCAACAACATTGTTTACACCCAGGAGAGGAGCTGAGGACAGAAACTAACAGGAGGTGTCATGTGGGATAAAATATCTGCAGGTTTCAGCAGCCAGGACTGAAAATTGAGGAGACAGGAGAGGAGCTGAGGACAGAAACTAACAGGAGGTGTCATGTGGGATAAAATATCTGCAGGTTTCAGCAGCCAGGACTGAAAATGTACTGAAGTGGTGAGAGAACCAATGAAGGTGAGTTCTGCTCTTCTCTCTAAAGCAGGGGTGGGCAGTCCTGGTCCTGGAGGGCCGCAGCCCCACAGGTTTTATGTTTTCCTGCTCCAGCACACCTGATTCAGACATTAAACTACCTCGTCCAAGTTCTGCTGTACGGAGGACCAACACTGACATAACTAGAAAAAAAGGCAGAAATATGTAGATGGACCAATAAATAAATACAATTAAAATGCACCAATTAAATTAAAAGAGAGTTTTTACCTCACATTTTATAATTTAATTGACCTTCATATTTATTTTTCCAACATAATTCCAACTATTTATCTATTTTTGCACATAATTAACATTTTACTGTTTATACAGTACACACAC
>NW_013954755.1:34810-37259 GCF_001266775.1 Austrofundulus limnaeus
TAATTTAACACACAGTGTTAAATTAACACCCACAGTGTTAATTTAACACCCACAGTGTTAATTTAACACCCACAGTGTTAATTTAACACACAGTGTTAAATTAACACCCACAGTGTTAATTTAACACTGTGGGTGTTAATTTAACACACAGTGTTAATTTAACACTGTGGGTGTTAATTTAACACTGTGGGTGTTAATTTAACACTGTGGGTGTTAATTTAATACTGTGTGTTAAATTAACACTGTGGGTGTTAATTTAACACTGTGTGTTAAATTAACACTGTGGATGTTAAATTAACACTGTGGGTGTTAATTTAACACACAGTGTTAATTTAACACTGTGTGTTAAATTAACATCCACAGTGTTAATTTAACACACAGTGTTAAATTAACACTGTGGATGTTAATTTAACACTGTGTGTTAAATTAACACTGTGGATGTTAAATTAACACTGTGGGTGTTAATTTAACACTGTGGGTGTTAATTTAACACACAGTGTTAATTTAACACTGTGGGTGTTAATTTAACACTGTGGGTGTTAATTTAACACTGTGGGTGTTAATTTAACACTGTGGGTGTTAATTTAACACTTTGTCGGTGTTAATTTATCACCGACAAAGTGTTTAGATGTGTCAGAAGTCACAATGTAAACTTAGAGTAATTAAAACTTTGTTCTCTTCTTTATTTAAGGCTCACCACAGAAGGATGGGTTGATTGACAGTTTTCTGATGTTTGCTGTTTCAAASCTTTAGCCTCAGGTTTGCAGGACCAGCTCTGTTAGTGGGACGAAAACAAAAACCATCATTTCTTCATGGTGTTCTTTTTATAAACAGAACAACATGGTAACATGTGCTCAGATACGACAGKGTTTATTTTGAAACCTATAGACAGGTTATTTTTGTTTTTATGCTCACCAAAATAACCAGCTTTATGGTTTCTGTTTTTGAAAACTATTTGAAATCAGACAGAAACTTAAAGCAAGAAAAGAAAACCACGAGTGGCAGAAGGAATGTCCTCTGGTTTCTCAGTGAGAGGACGTCTCACTGAAGACAAACAAGCTCATGAATGACAGCCTGTTAACATCTTATTTAACCTGGAGASACAGCCTGCTAACATCTAAGAAAGCCCTTCGTAAAGCTAGAACTGTATATTATTCATCTTTAATAGAAGAGAATAAAAACAATCCCAGGTTTCTGTTCAGTTCTGTAACTAGACTAATGAAAAGTCCTGTCTCTGTTGAACCATGTATCCCTGTAACTCTAAGTAGTGATGACATCATTAGATTCTTTATAGATAAAATAATTTTAATAAGGAATAAAATTCATGCCAAACTTCTGTTACTGTCTCTGATTCTGTCAGATGAGGCAGCTTTAGTGTCACTACAACCTGATTTATGTCTGGACAGTTTTTGTCCTGTTGAGCTCTGAATTATCTAAAATAAAAGCTTCATCCAAACCATCAACATGTCTGYTAGATCCCATCCCAACCAGACTGTTCAAAGAAGCATTTCCCTTAATTAATATCTATATTTTAAATGTACGTAATTTATCTTTAATGAATGGTTATGTGCCACAGAGCTTTAAGGTTGCTGTAATTAAACCTTTACTTAATCTGGTCTGGTGCCCCCAACTGAAACAGTGTGGTGCAGTGCAGCAACATTATCACCTCGTTGTTTGTCCCCTACTACTCACTACAATACTGTACGGCAAGACATAATCCAAACTGAGATTAATAAGTAATTCAGCATGTGAGCTGCACTAGAAGAAATGTAAATACAGTACTTATGCACTTTTTAATTTTAATTTAATTTTAATTTTAATTTTGTTTCTCTTGTCTTTGTTGAAAATGATTGTTTGTACAGTATAGAGTTAACAAGTTTGAAATAAACCAAACAAACAACAACTAGAGTAAAGGTTTTAATTAGACTGACCTCTCAAACTCCAAGGAATTTCCTTGAAGTTGTGCTTGAAATAACCCCAATCATATTTAATTTTATTATACAGTATACAAAGCTTTTATAATTATCATGAATAAGACTAAAAGATCATGGAAAACATAAAACCAACAGTAAAAAAACAGAAAAACAAAGTTCAGTTCTGCTGCCAGCATTGTGCAGCTTTTAAAACAAACTTACATCAACAACAAAAAGTAAAATGCAGTGTGGTGCGATGTGAAACAACTAAAACTGTTTCCTTATTCAAACTGTTTTAATGGAARCAAAAACAGATTTATCTGTTTTAGCTGTATTATGCAGGACAGAGTGATGTTTAACATGTTAAAGAGTAAATGAAGGACTTTGCAGAGTTATTCCAGAGGCTTCAGCTGCTGCTGAGACTCTGGTCCTCACAGGAAGTTCCCACTGCCCTGCCTGTCAGAGCGCATAATTCTGTCACACACACACACACACACACACACACACACACACACACACACACACACACACACACA
>NW_013954755.1:38259-39665 GCF_001266775.1 Austrofundulus limnaeus
GTCTTATTATTGTCATTTGTTTAATAAAATCACTGGTGTGATACAACTTAGTACAAGTTTGATTGCTTTTTTGAGATATGTCTATTTTATAATTGTATTGTTGATTCTGATATAGCCATAACATGTGCTTGTGTCTGAGCAAGTATTACTTTGAATTCATCCAGTTTAGGTACAAGACTTCTCATATTTAAATGACAGATTTTAAAGCCTCTAATTTTACCTAGTTCATTTAGCGTCCCTGGATTTGTTTTAGACAGGAAAATCTCTTTTGCTTTCTTCCTGATGTAGTGTTCAGACTTGACATAACAGGAGGTTGTCTAACCTTTTCAGGATTTAATATAGATCCCTGTGTAGACTGTAACTGAGTTGGATTTTGTAGGGGTTTTGGGTATATTCTAAAATAGATAATTTGTGAACTCACAAATTAGCTTACCTCGAGGCACCACGCTCTTACTTTGATTAAGTATTGACCCTGGAAAGAGACGAAAAACTGTAACTTTATTGTAATCAGTCTCAGAATAATTGTACCCAAAATGATTTGATGAGTTCTTATCTTATCAGAACCAATAATATMTTTTATCAAGACACAAAAATGACATTAGCTTATGTTGGYACGTTCTCCACAAGCCATTTATATACAGATTAAATGTACAGTATTTACAACTATGGCGAGTAATGAATGATGACATGTTGAACCAGGTAAGAACTGAAAGGGTTTGCAATCACAAGTGACACTAGTCTGAGCACCTGTGTGTCACCAGGACAAATGTTCACTGTCGTGGCAAGATGGGCAGAAAACACGGCGAAAGGGTGTTAAAAAGACAAAATGGTCTTGCTAGTATGTTCATAAAGTCATTTATTAAATGGGCAGACATGGAACAGAAAACAATCACGAAGTCTGTTGGATGTGGCCCACCCGTTATTGGCTGCCATGCAATGTTATACTGTCAGCTAACATCATGTGATAATGGACAACCAATCATAACCTGTCTCATCCTGATACGTGAAAATAGGTCAACGTGATGATGACATCCAGAGGATATCACAAGATATGAACAGTGGACAGTGTCAAGGTGATACAGACATAATTATTCCACAACACTCCCTCCTCGTGAGTAAAGAAAATACTCAAAACCAGAAATGGAAAAGGAATAATTATTACATGCCTGTTCCACAAATGCATCACCCATCAACATAAAATGAGAAATATGGTAAAAATAGTGCAATGGATTACTGGCAAAAACTGGCTTGTGCAAGGAAAAAAACAAAAAAAAAACAAATGTGTAACAAAAAATAACAAACAAAACCTAAATCCAAAAGTCTGAATAAATTAAACAAAAGGTAACAGCTCCACCGTCCTCTTGTTACACCTAAGCTAAATCCTAAATTAAGCCTAGAACTAGTCC
>NW_013954755.1:40665-40994 GCF_001266775.1 Austrofundulus limnaeus
GTCAGGAAATGAACCTTAAGTAAAGCAAATTAGGACAAGACAGATCAACAAGATGAATAAATTCAAAAATGACCAAACAAAAAAACCTGTTATCGCAGTGATCATAAGGTTGTTTTTGTCAAATTTATAATAACATAAAAGAAAAACTTTATGTGGTTCACTTCTTAACAAAATTTTCCCCCTATTCCCTAATGTTTAGTTTCTGGAGTGAATGGGTGTGTGGTGTGTACTCATCTTGATAAAGGAGGGTGCAAAACTGGACAGTCTGTCCTCCGGCCCGTCTGCACCCCCCCCCCGAAACCCGGGACAAAGCATCCATCCGGCAGCCA
>NW_013954756.1:0-8886 GCF_001266775.1 Austrofundulus limnaeus
ACAAACACGCAGCGGCACCGAGCAGGCCTTAACTCACACACCCAGGCATGCAGACATGAAGTTTACTTTTTTTTTTTAAATCAAAGCCTATAGGGCAAAACAGGAAGTAAATAGATTCAAACGTTGCTACGAATTAAAAAAAAAAAAAACTGAAGTTATTTAGCAAAAAGGTTGATGGTTTGTTTCCCAAGGCGTGTGATGGATTGTCGTGAATCTTGGGGATATGTTATCCTCCGGCCTTAGGTGAGGGTGAGAATGTGTGAGGTCACACCGTGTGACCTTTAGCTGAGGCCTCTGGGCCACCATTGGTCCAGAGCCAAACACTCAAGCACCCCCCACCACCACCCACCAGACAGCACAGCCCTCTCTGCTGCTGGATGTGCAGGCCAAAGTGAAGAAACTGAGTGTGAGTGCAATCCTACTGTCTTACTGCAAACTACACACACACACACACACACACYCAAACACAAACGTGAAAGTACGAGCTGACACAAACGCCTTTCTACATTTCTAGACAACTCTGCCCATCTGAACATCGCCGGCCCTGTGGAGCCCCGCTGTGTTGCTTCATCGCCTCCATCAAAACATAAACTATTGATCAGAACCAGCTCTGAAACATCCAGCATTTGTTTGTTATTTTAACCCATAAACTCCCACGTGTTCTTCCAACACAACACGGCAGCTCTGAAAGATGCTCCAAAACATAAAAAAATGTTCCAAAAGAGTGATCGCTATTAAAAACGTTCTCACCCATTTTGTGAGMAAATGTGTGTTAATTTGACCCTGACTTGTTTTTGTAATTCCCTAATGAGAGAATGTGCGTACATGCATTTCTAAAAATAAAAATTAAAAAAAAAATCACGTTTTCTTGTTGCCTCACAACCAAAAGCTCATCATGTTTTCTTCCCAACCCACCACCACTGCATGAATATTTATCAATTGTTAATTATTTAGACTGGAGGTGTAAAGATGCATGTTTGGATGTTTGCACTTGCTGCCTTTTTATTTAATTTCTCCTTGGAGTGGAGGAGCTTTCCACAGGAGTATTTCTTTTAATCAGCAGGCAGAACAAATCTGAAATCAAGATGTACCAGAGGTGCAAAAAAAAGGGTGGGGGGATGAATTTGCATTAAACTGAAACTGAAAATACATTTTTTTTATTGGAGCGCCACCTCCATGCTAATAAATTATATGACATGTATTGTAATGTTATTAGTATTTGCTTTGATGGATGGAAAACATGTCCTATTAGAGTGTTGGATGCAGAAATAACTCTGCAGTGGCTGAAAATAGTGAGGTAATTTCAGATGAAACATGCTGAATACATATTAGTGTAAACTTTCAAACAGACGAACCTATTCAACAATTGTGCAAAAAAAAACAAACAAAACAAACAAAAAAAAAAAAAAAAAAACAATCCAAACAAAATTGTTTTAGAGGAAAAATTCTAATTGTTAAAAAGTGGAGGCCTGTTCACCTTTAAATTCTGAAGGTTATTTACATTCATTAGAAGCTGGTTCTTACCTTTTTATTAGTGGAAGAGGAGACTCAAAACACGTCTTCAGTGATGAGCGCGCGAGCCAAATGAACAGTTTCCTGCTGCCTCCTTAGGTCACCCCTCTTGTGTTCTCATGTCGATCGRGTCGATGTGTATTGAGGCTGCAGACTTGTGTATTCACCCGGATTTATCCACCCCCCCACCCCCCACCCTGCCAGCTACTGATTCCTCCGTGTCACCAGCTCCATCAAGGATGTGACGCCTCGTGCAGCTTCTTGGATCTGGATGAGGAGGGAGCCGCTGCGGATGCTTCCCTTTGTTTATTTCAAAGTTTTATTTAGAAATAAAAAATAAAAAAATAAATAAACCGGGATTTCGTTCCGCTGATATTAAAAGCCCATGAGAGGCGGCCTAAGGCGAGGATGACGTCATTAAAAAAATCAGGTCAAATCACTCGAATAGTCTAAATAATTTGGCTCTTTTATGTTATTTTATGCAACGATAAGTTATTGGTAAGTGATTTTATCTTGCGCAAACCGAAACGTGCACGTATCAAAGCTGTATTATTACTTTRCTTTCTTTTTTTTCTTCTTWAATAAAGACTCGTGGTGTTTCTCCCAGCGCGTCTCCGCTCTGCCTGCAGCCGTGAAAGTTGCACTCGCCCCCCGCGCCTTTTGCATGCAGCTCCCGCCGCCCCCCACCCCGCCTTACCTTTTTAGAAATCCGCTTGTTTGCTTAAGCTTGCAGATCATAGTTTGTTTGTCTTTGACGAACTGTTAAAAGCATGACCAAATAATACAAATAAAAGGGGGGTAAAAAAAACAATGTTAAAAAACAGATTTACGCACAGATTTACGCACAAGTGAAGCAAAAATGAAAAGATAACTTCTTAAAGGCGTGTCCGTTTGTGTTTGGATGAATTTTAAAAGTTATTTAAACACTCAGACAACTGCTCTGCGATCAATCCAGAGCGGGGAGGGGGGTAAAGAAAGAAAGAAAAAACTTAATGGACTGTTTTTGTTGCCCGGACCACCACCTCCTTTTTGTTGATTCCCGTGTTATTTCAAGCCCCGCTGACCAGCCGAAGCTCAGACATGTATTCAGCAGCTAATCTGACGGAGCATCTCGGTGCCATGTGTATTCCAGCGGCCCCCATTGTTTTCCTCTATAGATTATCCTCACAGAATCCAAGCCTATAGACAGACTGTCATTGTTTTGCACTCCACTAACGCACTCCTTGAGCAAAGGTTCAATAAAAGTCCCCCAGCTGAACGGTTTTGAACAATATATTTACTTCCATTAAATAAAACACAATATTTTTTAGCGATGTTGCAATAAAAGAAAAAAAAGGGGGGAAATCTGTACCAAATACACAGAGAAAAAAAACAAATAATTTGTCGCAGGAGCTTTTTTATGCTTCTTATTGTAATTTTTTTTTAATCCAGGATTGCTATTCTAAATCCATATCCACACAGACAATAATAATAAATTTATAATATGTCAGAAACACACAACTGGTGCGTTTAAATATGTACATTCCTTTTTTTTTTTTTACTTTTTTTTTTGCAAGCAAAAACATGATTCCTTTTAGGGTTGCTTCTTTTTTTTCCCACATGCGTTGAGAACTCGAAAGAAAGAGAGGAAAAAAATAAAAAGACTGGAGGGTTAAAGCGCCTCATTAAACAGGAGATGATCATTCATATATACAAAACTTTTTTTTTTCAGTCAAAACGTCCACGTCCAAAAATCCACCCGAAAAGACGCTCGTGACGATCGCTTTAAAAGTAAAACAGGCCCCCCTTCTTTTTTAAAGTTTGACGCAGGCCAGTGCTCATGAAGATGGATTAATTTAAAAATAAAATCAAAACTCCCYTTTCAGTTTGACTCCGAGCAGGAGTTTGAGTTTGTTTCAGTGGTTCAGTCTTCTAGTGCTCCCTTTAAAAAAGAAAACATGACAAAATTAGCTGTAGTAGTCTCTTGTTCCTGTGGACGGCTGTTTTTAATTATCGCACACTGCAAAAAATAACCACCATAGCCAAGACATTTCAAAATGACAACCATGTTCAACCTTTTGAAAAATGAATGAAAATTGACGTGCCAGATGTAGCCTATGCAAACGGATATTATTAGATATTTTTTATTATAATTTGGAATATTTGTGGCACAAAAGTCTTGAGGAGAAATCTGAATATGGCGATCCAAGCTGTGTCAAGATATTGCCAGAAATTTTTGTCCTACAAACAAAACTCCACCACCTGCTTCTTTCCAACTCTCCTCAGAGGTCACCCAGTTAGCATCTTGCCACGGCGGATATTTTTTGCAGTGCGCAGCCATTAGACGGGTCTGTCCACCGCGTACTGGCACGCGCTCAGGTTGGTGGCTGGGTTCTGCACGCCGGCGTATCCAAAACTCGAGTGCTGCTTGGCTTTCAATCTCAGGCTGGCCAGGCTGGAGTTGCAAGTGTCTCTGTACACGTAGGGGGGCGTCGGAGGCGCGTAGGGGCACGCCGGCGTGGGCACGCCGGAGTTGAGGGAAGGGTTACTGAGGTTGTTCAAGTTATTGAGGCTGTTGAGGCTGGAGCCCGGCACGCCSGTCACCGCCGAGGGCACCATGCTGGAAGTCATGGAGGAGATGGAGTTGGGCGGTGAGAACATGGTCTGCGAGGACAGAGGGTTGACGTTCATGGAGTTGAAGAAGGGGAAGCTTTTGGTGGACAGGGAGGCGGACGTGAGGCCCTTGGCGGCCCAGTTGTTGTACGTGTAGCTCGGGTACATGTCGTCGTAGGGCTGCATGAGTCCGTTGAACTGCGGGCCGAAGCCGTTTTTGCAAAGCTCGGCTTGCTGGTTCCTCTCCCGTTTCCTCCACTTGGCTCGCCGGTTCTTGAACCAAACCTGGAGCCGAACAAAATTAGACGTTTAGATAATATATTTTGTCCTCTTTTTATACACAAATGTCATCATTTAGGCGCCATATATCTAAAAATCTAACAGCAAAATAAGAATGATTGAGCCATCTATCTTCCTCCTTTTTTCCRCACTGAGCAGACAATTCCTGTTTAATCCCGGCTCTATCAGAGCAGAATACACATTGCAGTCTCAGAGGAGCCTCTTAACGTGGAGAGGATGTGTATTCCTCCGCGTGCTTCCACAAACACCCTGACCTTAATCACACAACGTCAGGGCGACAATAGCAAAATACAAGCTTTGCACCTCTTTTACACCAACACAAGAACACGACTGGTATCTGTCACCGACTCATGTCCGCAGCCTCACTGTTAACGTCATCAGAGTTTTATTACACTTAATAGAATATGAATAATRACGCATGCGCTTTTATATATTTTTGCGCTGTTTTTAAAAAAGGTTAACTTAGACAATTATTGTCACCCAATTAAGTCTGTTAAAAATCTACAACTTGTGTTGTAATTTAYTAACCCCAAAAATAGTTTATTAAAGTCATTTTTAGGCTGAGATTATTTTCCTTTCAATTTAAATCAGCCGTTCAGTGTTTTTACTTAAAATGGAGCCGTGCGTAAAGTTTGCGTAATTCTCCTATTCGCACACACGGCTAAATGGTTTATTTATTTTAAAACTTATTTTCTGTATAATTCGTGATTAGTTACACAGAGCAGAGTGAGTACTCACCCTGACTCTGGCCTCTGTGAGGTTGGTCCACACGGCTATCTCCTCCCTCGTGCTCATGTCCGGATAGCGGTTCCTCTGGAAGGTGGCCTCCAGCTCCTGCAGCTGCTGGCTGGTGAAGTGAGTCCTCTGCCGCCGCTGCCTCTTCTTCTTGGACGGGTCGTCCGAGGAGTCGTCGTTTTTATTTTGGATCTTCTCCTTTTCTGGGAACAATGAAACGAAAGATTTCGAACATGATTTGCCAGMTTGCGCACGACAAAATTGATGTTTATAAAAAAAACGCATAGAGACTTTTTATTAAAATATATCTAATTAAAAATTCTGTTAGGAATATTTAAATAAAATGTTTGTATCACTATTTTAGATGCGCAAGATGAGCCTTTTATTTTAAGAACACAGGTTTTTAGAACAAAACCAGTCAGACAAATAAGCAGCTAATGAAGCTGTCCGCTACAATTTGCATAAAGCTCCCCTCCRGTTGACTGATGAGCGCGATATGAAGATGACATCTGCGGTGCCCTGCAGTGGACATCTGTTACCCGAGTGTTCCTTCTTACCCACGGACTCCGGGCTGGATGTGTCCGACACTGTGTGCACCTCTAGCCGGTGTTTAGAGTCCACCGCGCGCTGCAGCGGCTGCAAACTGGAAGCCATCGCCAGAGCCGTGTGGTGTGCGGAGGCAAGTTTATTCCCTGTGAGGTGGTGGTCTATGTTTAATGGATCCCTCATAGAGCTCATGGGTAAAAAAAAAATAAAAATAAAAATCACACGAGCTTTTAGAGCAGGAAGGCAAAGCGGAAAGTCCGACTCCGGAATGTGTTCTGCTCTCCAAAAAGCGCGCGGCGGCACCGTTCCTCCTGTGGTTGAGATGAAGCCCCCTTTCTCTTTAAACTGGAGAACGCTTTAAAATAGGCCATTGAGTTCTGTCAGAGCATCAGTGGAAAACTGCGGCTACCTTGGCTGACTGTCAGAGTGACAAGGACAGGTAGGTGATATTAGATCCAGAGGCTTACACACTCTCCGCCGCTCACTGCTCATTTCAGCTGTTGCCTGCGCGCTGCCCTATCCAACTGCGCCTTCTCTCCACAGCTCCACGTCACCGTTTTGCGCCCGCCCATATCCTCTCTGACAGGCACATCCATGTGGATATGACGGGCTGTCCAACCAACCCGAGCTTGCAGAAACGAGATATGCCTGCCAGTGTATTTATGCCGCGGCTGGCGCTTATTTTTTTCCTCTCTCTCTCTCTCTCTTCCAAATAAAAGCATGTAAAGAGAGATGGGGACGCGCGGCGCACCCGCGCAGCAGCCCAAGACCAAATAAAAATGAAAATAACGCAGTTTGGCCTCGTTTTATGAAACGGGTCCAGTGGCCCAGGGAAAGAGATGTAGAGCCTCTGATAACCAAGTTGAGCTGCGCGCTCCGCTGGCTCTGCGGCTGCAGTTTACTCTGAGACWCTGAGTGGATAAAGCCAGCCACAGAGCGGGATTGTTCTGGAGGCACAAAGAAAATATGCCCACTGAATATCAAACATAAACACCTACTGCACCGCAAAGACCCAGTGAAAGGACAAACAAATGTTAAACTTCAAATGGAAAAGGGGGGATGCGCCGGCGCCACGCGCGCTCCACAACTGTTCGAGCGCACTTGTCACCTGACAGACGCGCACACGTGCCGCCTGTGGCGCTCGCAGGCGTGATGCATGGTGGTGCATTATATATAAAAAAGATTCTAAGTTACAAAAGTAAAAACAAATCACAATAACATCAACATAAAACACAAATTGATCCAAAAAAATAAAAAAATAAAAAAAAAACGCGAAGTTTCCGCACAGAACTGTCGAATGAGGATCCTCTTGACCTTCTCTGTTTTGGGGTTCACATATTCATGAAATCAACCTGAGCAGCGCCACACAAGCCTTCAGTCAACCACCACAGGCTCTGTTTGTTGATTACTTTATCTGGGCGCTTAACAGGATTTCTCCTCACTTTGCTGTTGGATCACCAAGTCGCTTTCAGGCGAGCACTCCTGTGGTGTTTTCTTGTTAATCTGATAAGACTCATTTGCCTGTGAATATTTGAATGAGGACGTTTTATAACTAAATCTCAACAGGCTTTGACGCATTAAAGAAAATTTAGGATATCAATTTAAAGGGGGGGGCGGGGGCAAGCTACTTTCATAATCAGAGTGAGAAAACTGAGAAATAATAAGCAGGGTAACTGGTTACTGGAGTGATGGAGGTAATCATCATCATCATCATCATCATCATCATCATCATCATCATCATCATCATCATCATCATCATCATCATCATCATCATCAAGAGAAGCACCCTCCCTGTGCCCACGTGGACACGCGGACGCCCTTTCAGCTCAGCGCGTTCGGATTTGGCACAGTTGAGAAGTTGCCAAACTAATCCCGCGTGAAAGCCCCTCATATATAAATACCACCAGTGCGCGCGCGCGCGCGCACACACACACACACATATCAATCACCACTCACGCGGGCAATTACACGATGAATCAATAGGAGTAGATTTATTTAGATGCTTTTCTTATTGCGGCTGTCAGATCTCCAAGCGCTCACTTAATGGGAGCAACAAATTACGCAAACTATAAGAATAATAATATCTAAAGCAAATTTTTTATTCTATACTGGTAAACATAAAGCAGTCTGTTGCTCGTTTTTTTCCCCCCATCTCTTCCAGGCATATTGTAATACTAAACTTGAAGTGGATTATCGGTTTCCTCTTCATTTCTACCTTCTGAATGCTTTATCTCTCTTCTGCGGATTACTGCGCGCAATAGGCCTCCGCCATAGAGGGCCATTAATTAGCAATTCAGTCAATACAGCGGGGGGACGACAAGGCTTTTTACTTAGGATTAAGGGAAGACATCAGATTCCTCCATTATTCCTCCTCACGGATGAGCTTTCATTATACATTTAGTTTTCCCAGGAGTCAGTCCGACAAGCGCTGCACATTTTACCCAGCAGCGCAGACGGTGCTCGAGTCTTTGTGTTTGCAGGTGATTTGTTTTATTTATTTATTTAGTCATTATGTGCGTGATTCTTACCCGATGACCAATCAGTAAGAACTAAGTGGGACAAAATTAGTTATTGGTTGCTCGTTCGTCACCTGAAAACACCCAGTTTTCTCGCCTTATTAAATATTAATAAATTAATTGCAGGATTTTTTTTAAAGGCTTAACTGCAAAACTGATTTTAATCGTCGTTTTTCTGAATGGATCAGAACAGATCCAATAAACAAAATATAATTTATTGAAAATATGTTTTAGATGGACAACAAGGTTAAAAAATGTAAAAAAATAAATGGTATGTATTTTCAGTTTATCAGGTGTGAAATGCGGCCATCCTTTTTTATTTTCTTTTTCAAACACTGACAGGCGTCGAGCGCCTCCGCCTGCAGGAGCGCTCTCCGCCACCAGGTGGCGCTCTAAGACAGAGATCAGACTGCGTGTCCACAGTGCGTTCAGGTCAGCAGAGAGGCCAGAGTGGCGCGTTTGATGGAACAGGTGAGAAAGATTCAAACACAGCTTTTTTTTTTCTTTTTATCGCCAAACGGAAACATCAGTCTGAGACTGAGTCCAGCTGAAATAATCAAATTTGAGTTATTAGAACAGTTAAGATTTTTATTAAACTGATATTCAGTTTTTAATTTATATAGATTAAATTGCGTTTAATAAAAAAAGCGAAGATGCTGTGTTAGGAAACCACACAAATAAACAG
>NW_013954756.1:9886-19798 GCF_001266775.1 Austrofundulus limnaeus
AGAAGCTAAAGTAACAAAACAATAGCTAAAAGTAGACAAAGGCTAACTAGAAGCTAAAGTAACAAAACAATAGCTAAAAGTAGACAAAGGCTAACTAGAAGCTAAAGTAACAAAACAATAGCTAAAAGTAGACAAAGGCTAACTAGAAGCTAAAGAAACAAAAAGCTAGCTAAAAGTAGACAAAGGCTAACTAGAAGCTAAAGAAACAAAATGTTAGCTAAAAGCAGACAAAGGCTAACTAGAAGCTAAAGAAACAAAACACTAGCTAAAAGTAGATAAAGGCTAACTAGAAGCTAAAGAAACAAAACACTAGCTAAAACACAAAGGCTAACTAGAAGCTAAAGAAACAAAATGTTAGCTAAAAGCAGACAAAGGCTAACTAGAAGCTAAAGAAACAAAAAGCTAGCTAAAAGTAGATAAAGGCTAACTAGAAGCTAAAGAAACAAAAAGCTAGCTAAAACACAAAGGTTAACTAGAAGCTAAAGTAACAAAACACTAGCTAAAAGTAGATAAAGGCTAACTAGAAGCTAAAGTAACAAAACACTAGCTAAAACACAAAGGCTAACTAGAAGCTAAAGAAACAAAAAGCTAGCTAAAAGTAGACAAAGGCTAACTAGAAGCTAAAGAAACAAAACACTAGCTAAAACACAAAGGCTAACTAGAAGCTAAAGAAACAAAATGTTAGCTAAAAGCAGACAAAGGCTAACTAGGAGCTGAAGCAGCTAAAGGTTAAAAGTAATAACTTGCTATAACTAGCTCTGCTGCATGACTAATCATTTAACTACATTAAAGCTGCATCTACTGCTAGCTGCCACTGCTAATTGAAATTCATTCATTCATTCATTCATTCATTGACCTTAAACGTCTTTACCTTAGTTTGACAGATATTGAGCTAAATGAAGAAGCTAAAGTTAAAATGATGCTAACACCCTGCAGAGTATCAAACCTCCCAGCAGACAGGTGATGTGGGTCCCTGGGTTTTATTTTGCAGGTGCGGTCCCCCAGGTGTTCCTCACGGGCCCCCCAGGAACCGTGCAGATCCCCGTCTCGGCAGTGCAGCTACACCCAGTACGGCAAGATCTCCACTTCACAAGTGAAACTCTCATATTCCCTCTGCACCCAGCATGCCACAGTGACCTGCTGCACGAACGCACCCTAACAGAGCACCGGCACACGAGCTGCAGAGTTTTACACCTGCTGCTGGTTTTATGTGTTGTTGGAGGAATGTGGGCGTTTCTTGTTTTAAAGCACACGCAGTGAAGCACCACCGTCAGCTGTGCATGGAAGCTTTGTGTTCTTTTAGAACCGTCCCTTTAGATTTAATGTTTCAGCACAAATACAAACTGAAAAGGTTTTTATGAATTAAACATGATTTCATTCTGATTTTATTTACTCTTCTGGATTTGAGGTTATAGATTGTGGCCCGTTTTATTATTTCATCCTAAATATTAGTAAAAGCATTTGCAGGACGTCSGTGTATGGCAGGCCAATTTAACATAAAATCTTTTTCTAATTACATTCTAGATCAGTAAAAACGAGTTTTGACTAGAAACAACTACATTTTGATTGTTCTYAATGTGTCATATTTGACATATTCAACTGGAATTATGAATTCAACATGAACAGATAATTTGTCTGTCATTGCAGCAACCTAAAGTTCTGCACCCAGCAGGGGACATTTCCTAATTCAGATATCTAAAAATGTCATTTTGACTCCTCATATTTACGTTTGAGGTACAGTATCTTGAATTGTTCGAGTGAAAATGTAAATGCAGATATTTTAAATGACCATTCAGGATAGTCAAAATGTAGTTGTTTCTAATCAGAACTAATTTTTAGATGATTACGGAGAGTCAGAGGATTTTATGTTAAAATGGCCTGCCGTAGAACCCATACAACTAAATAGTAACATTTTTTTAATTAGTCAAAAATATAATTAGATATCTTAGTTAACTAATAAGTTCAGGCCAACATTGTAAACAAGAAACTCTTCTTAATGTTTTGCCTGTTGAAATAAAGGTTAAATAAATAAAATAAAGTTATAGACCAGTTTCAGAAATCTGAATGWAAGTGTGGTGAAGCTGATTATATGTTAAAATGGCCTGCTGTAGACTCCATGCAAATAGATAGCAACTCTGTCATTTAAARTGGTTTTAAAATATAATTAAAAATATTTTAACTAAAAGAACCCATTTTTAGAAATGCACAATGGAATTAGTCTGATTTTATGTTAAAATGGTCTGCCATAGCCTCCATACAACTAGCTAGTAACTTTGTCATTTAAACCAGTCAAAACTATAATTAGAAATGTATTAACTAATAAATAAAAGCAGTTTCAGATACCTGGATTGTTAAGTGTGGTGAAGCTGATTTTATGTGACAATGGCCTGCCGTAGCACCGTCTGTGTTGGCCCTTTCTGATATGCCGTGTGTGTGTGTGTATGTCTCTTCCTGACACGCCGCTCTGTCCCGCAGATGGTGATTGGCCAGCAGTCGAGCGGCAGCAGCAGTAACCTGACGGAGCTGCAGGTGGTCAACCTGGACCAGAGCTCGAAGGGCGACTGACAGGCGGCGGCGGCGGGAGCTGCTGAACACGGCACACCCAGGGAKACACACACAAATACACACATCTCTATTTATTGTGATGCCTTCCTACAAAAACAAACRATCACTTTTCTGAATGTGATTTTTACACACATAAAGAAACAATCAAGGGCCTATGTGTGGCAGATTATACAGTATGAAGTATGTTTTTTGGTATATAAATATATATATATTCGCATAGGAGATATATCACTATCCTTGGAGCCTATTTTCTATGCTGTTAGATGGTGTTATTTTTGTGTGAGCGTGTATTTTTCTCTTTATTTTTTTAATATAACTACACAAACGCTGCAAGGTGCCACAGCTTCACACCAGCCAAAGAGACATTTGTTTGTCTGAATGTTCCAGTGTGAAAAATGTGCACGAAAGCACGTGTCTGTGTGTACACATATCTTCCTTTGTGTTTTTGTAAACGGGCAGGGACAATCTTACTGACCTACAGAGGAAAACATAAGAGACGTTTGGAAAATTGTAAATAAATTTTTTGAAGAGGAAAAAAAATGTATTTTTTAGTGCGGTTCAATTTGTGCGTTGGCATGTAGTGTTTTTTTTTTTTTTACCTTTTTTTTAAAATGTACATGGAAATTGATTTGCATAAAACTTGTTTCTGTAAATTAATTTAATACACATCYTTTTGTTCACGCTGTCTGGGAGTTTTTCACTACAAGATGGAGACAGAAAACAGAATGTTTTCTTTGTTTTTTTGTTTTGTTTTTGTGTTTTTGTTGAAAGAAATCATGTAAAAACATCATGTAGCTGGATGATTTCAAGTCTGACATGCTGTCGCGTTTCTGTTCATGAGCTCTGGATTCAGTTTTGCCCGTGCTCTTATCTGGCACTTTAAAGCAAAAATGACTATCCCGTAAGTTAGCTTAAAATCATGAAATGCTATCTGATCAGCCTGGGGTCGCATTTCATCTTGCGTCCAACTCCCGGGAGGACTACAGTCCCGTGAAACGTATTAGAAAACTCCTTTTAATGTGAATCAGTTTTCATAAAGCATGAATTTATTGAGCTGTAAGCGCTTTTAGGCAAAAGTTACCCTGATCTGTTTTTTGATATTAAACATTTTTCTTTAATTTAGCTAAACTAGCGAAACATGTTAGCCCTACAACTCCTACTTTGTGTTTAACCTGAAGCAAAAGTCATCATTTTCTGTGCTGCAGYTAAATTTTGTCCCTAATAAAGCACTCTTATTTAAATCTGCAGAACTTAATTGGGTTCTTAATAAATGTGACGTAAGCGCGGTGAAATGTTAACATTAGGACCTCGACTGCAATCAAATAATGAGTAATTACACCAAGAGCCTCTCCTCTGCACCYTAGTGCCTCTTATCTGATTCCTAAAGCAGTTTGACGACAGAAATGTAGTTTTTATTTTTTCCACAGCAGCTCYTCACATCATCCTCTGCTGCACCCAGAGTTGAGACACTCTCCTGGACTCAGAATTATCTGGATGATTGAGCGTTTTAACCTCCTCATTGCTTGCCGCTCTGCATCTGATCTGCTTCTGTAAAGACATTTTACTGAAAAACGTAAAAAAAAAAATTTAAAAAGTTACGGACATTCAGTGCTATTTTTCTGGTTATTAAAAATGTTTAGAAAGATCGAACAGATTTTGTGGTTTTACCCCATCGTTGAAAGAAATGGTTATTTTGTGTATTTTTGTTTTATTGTACAGACGTTTTGTAATAAAATGATGAAATCTGCTGGAGAGGATTTGTGTTTCCAGTGAAATCCATTAAAAGCAACACTAAAGGTGCCTCTTGCTTCAGATGGGATCTGCAGTGAGAGTAGGGAGCAGGTGGAAGAGAGCCTGGAGAGGTGAAGTGTTACATCCTGTTTATATCACTGACCTGTTCGACAAGTCTTTCCTCAGAGGTTTAAAACTAATGGAGCTAAAGAAACATGAGCGTCTTGAGAAACTAAAAGTTGAAAATTCGATTCCAAATGTCCACTGGAATTATTTTCATCAACTAACATTTCAGGCAAGCCAGCTTATTTTGAAGACCTCTACACTAAAGATAACTGGAAGCCTCTTTTAGGCGTTAAACTAAATATATAATTTTTGTGAGACAAAATTTCACAAGTTAGCGTAAGTTGTCTAAAACTTTAGTGCGACTGGGCCTTAAACTGAAAAACTCAAGAACAAAAATAAAAAGGGACGGAAGAACAAAAGCTTGTTGGTTCGATTTCTGATCTTGAAAGTTTCTATTGAACCATCTGCATGGAGGAGGTCATGAAAAAGTTTATTTTTTTATGAGAAACATTAAAATAAATGCACTGAAGAAAGATGCAATATGTGTGAAAAATGAGTTAAGTCACGATTTGATGCAGAAAGATCAGGTGATCAGGGTTCAAATCCCACCATCAACTTTGGTTATACAATAAAACAAAATTGAACAAAGCCTGAAATACCTAGTGTCAAAAATTTTCATTTTTAAGTATCACTACTTGGCTAACCTTGGGGATGTAAAACTTTTGTGAGCGTGAGTTGAGTACTGGCACAGTAATTAAAATCATGACTTTAGTGCAGAAGGATCAGGGTTCAAATCCCACCACCAACTTTGATTATACAACATAAAATTAGATAAAGCCTAGAAAAACCTAATGTCAAGTTTTCTTCATTTTTGAGTATCACTTGGCTAACCTTGGGGGTAGTTGAGGATTAGCACAGTAGTTAAAATCACATAACTAATGCAGGAAGATCAGCAGCCCAGGGTTCAAATCCCACAGCTGACTTTCAGGTACATTTGTCAAAGATGCTTTAAAATAAATACTAAGTAAATAAACATGTAGATTTGACAGTTTTTAAGATCAACCCTCCAAAGCAACAGGTAGATGTGATGCAGGATGGACAGAATTAGAGGCGGGAAAACTCAGGTTGACAGACACCTGCAGGCTGTGGAGCCAGATTATCAGCTGAGATCATCAATCTGAGATGCAGAAACACAGATCCACAGTGTTTAATAAGGCATCTTTTCTGTCAGCTAAAAAAAAAAAAAAATCACAGACTGAACTGTTTTTTTTTCTTTAAATAATGAAAAATCATTTAGGCATGCATTTACACCAGATAGTATATCTCTATTGCTATCGTACACAGAAAATATACAAACGTATGAAAAATAGTAGGAAACATAAGTGATATAAATGTGCGTGACTGAATGTCCAAGTTTTAGGGTTTTTTTTTTTTTTTTGGTTTATGAAGAAAAAGATTTAGAAAAAAAATTAATAAATTTTAAAAATTAAGACAATGTGCAAAATCTGAATCCATGCAAGCAATTAATTGCATAATGTAGCTCAGGTGCAGATCTGTGGAGGAGAAAGAAACCAGGAAGTCGTGGTTTTGATGAATAATACCATCTGGGATTACATTAAAAAATGACAATAAAGATACATTAAATAGTATTTTTATAAGCATTGATCTGATGAGCCACTAAAATTAGAGATGCCAAGGCAACACAAAGCACCACAAATACATTTTTTCATCAATCAAAAGAAGAAACACTGTGAAAAAACGTGTTACGTTTTTTTTTTCCAGGCTTAGAGTTCAATAAAGTTTGAACTAAATCCAGCAGAAAAAAATCTAACTTGTTTTATAAGGATGAACTGAAAACACGTCAACATAAAAAGGTTCCATTTTTAAATTCCAGACTTAAGACTCTGCTTATTGAAAGTTCTTCTAAACATTCCAGCAAATAAATGACTGACAACACTGCTCTGAGAAGAAGCAAACGGGGGTCCGCAGACAGAAGACGACGCGCTCTAACATCTAAAAATGTACAAACGATGCAGTGCAATGAGGTCCGTGTGCAAATCATCTGCAAAGTTCACGTTTCTGCGAGGAAAACGTGACGGGTGGTGGCGCATGGAACGCTTAAAGCCCAACTATAGACGAGTTTAGTCACAGAAACAGACGAGTTAAAAAGGCAACCTGACAACAAACAAAAAGAACAAACAAATAAATAACTTGGCATTTAAAATGAGTGCAGCATTTCTCATACTGCACTTGATTTAGGTTATTTTGTCTTCAAACAAACATGAAGGTTTTTACCATTAAAATAATGTCTCAAAAGGAAACATTTGTAACTGAAATGTTTTCACATTAAGGCAATGACTTTTTCCTTTTTTTTTTACAAATAGATGGAAATGGGACAAAATAAATACATTTTCTCCTGAATCATTAGACACGCACGCACGCACACACACACACACACACACACACACACACACACACACAGAGAGAAAAGGGGGGCAGTGAAAAACTGCAGAGTCCAGTGAACACCTCTCTGCAGGCTGGAAAGTGTCTGAGCTTGAAAAAAAAACAAGATCAAAAACTTTCCAAAGAGGAACCCTTCTTAGGAACGAGGAAGAGGAGCGATGAAGCCCCTCCGTGTGGGTGTTAACAGTCATGTGGGGGGTGGGGGAGAACCATGAGTGGGGATGTTTTACCAACCCTGTGCCACCGAGAACCCAGAAAGGTTCATTCGTCCCATCCCGACCCGACCCGACCCGACCCGACCCGACGGCCCAGCTGAGGCAGACGGTCGAGCAGCGGGAGGAAAAATAAAATAAAAATAACTTCACGGTGAGGTGGAGGCTGTGGCGTGGTACTTGACGAAGGCGATGGCTGCCAGCTCTTTGCAGAACTCCTCCAGCACGATCACGCCTTCCAGCAGCGTGGTGTGGTCGATGCTGCGAGGACAGAGGGAGGGAGGTGAGCGTGCCAATATTAATTAATTAATATTTAAAATGAGGGAGTAGAACAGAGATACGTACGTGATGCCCTCCGGCTCCAGGCCTAATAATCTCTTCCTGACGAGCAGCAGTTTGGAGGTGAAGTCTGGGATGCGGTGAATCCTCAGCATCAGGTCTCCGACCACCTGKAGCAGGTAAATCAAACCACAAAGACAGAAAATCGTGTTTCTGGTAACAAAGAGCAGCAGCTTCTCAGGTAATTTAACTGAAGCTAGTTTAGAGAAACGGTTTAAGAACTTAAAGAAATCCTGCATTAAATTAAAGCAGGAGATTTGATTTGATTTATTTGGGACCACACTGAACAACAACACTCCTGACCCTGTTTTATACCTGATTTAGCTACAGTAGCTGTGTTTCCACTGACCATGAAAATGTGCGAATTAGAATTTCGAAAATAAATTTGCTCAATGGAAACACGTCAATTTCAAAAAAAATTATGTTTTTCGACAAAATGTTTTTGCACTAGGATGAGGTGGTATTTTGGCCTTATTGAAATTGGTGTTTTTCGCAAAGCTGCAATGGAAACACTTTTTTTTGCGCCACGGGAGTCACGTGATCAACAACCAGCTGTTTCTACTGGTGAAAAAGACGATGACAAAGAAGATAACAGGAAGTAGAAGTAGTAGTAATATCACAGAAGTAGTATAAAGTAGTAAACTCACCGACTACAATTTCCCAAAAACACAGCATACGTAGGCGCTCCCAAGTAGGGACTTGTCTCTGGAAAGCCTCGATAAAAGAAGCCGACYTCTCCTCTGATGATTAGGGGTGTAAGAAAATATCGATACACTGAAATATCGRGATATTTCATTTCCCGATACTGTATCGATATTCTAAAGCCCTGTATCGATTTTTAATTAAGTTTTAAAATGTCAACCTTCTTGCCAACCGTTCATTTTTATGTTGTAGTTCAGCCTCTGACCACTAGTTGGCAGCAGTGAGCCAGACATTTGGCTCCTCTACCTCTTGAGCGCCAGAGAGTAAGGGTAGCATTAGCATTGTAAGTAAACATTAGCTTTTTTTTCAGTAGAGGTTTTTATTTAATAGAATTTTTGGACAAAAAAAAAATCGTAATATATTGCCTTGCTTACAGTATCGCAATATATCGGGATATATCGTATCGTGACCCCTCTTATGATATGTATCGTATCGCCAAATTCTTGCCAATACACGGCCCTACTGATGATGAGCACTAGTGTCGTGGTAGCAACATGTGTTTACATCCATCGCCGCCATGTTTGTAATGACTTATCAAGAGAACAAATATATTCACGCGTGACTTTAATAGCATTTCTAACTTAATGGAAACACAGTTAGGAAACTGTGTTTTTTAGACATTAACAGAATATCAACAAAGTTTTGCGCACATTTGCAATGGAAACACAGCTACTAAAACCTAATGGCTAAAATTAAACATTAATATGAATTCAGCTTTTTTAAATAAAAATGCATAAACATTCAAAGCTACTGAATTAATACAAACACTTATGTTCAACTTCAAACTGATCAACTTTGTTTTTGTTGCAAATATTCACTCATGAATTTGATGCTGCAACACGTTCCAACACAYCTGAGACAGGAGCAACAACAGGCTGGGAAAGTTGAGGAAAGATAAATAAAACAGCTGTTTGGAGCAATGAAACAGGTGAACAGGTTGAGTGGAAACAGGTGTCACGATAAAGGGAGCATCCTCGAAAGGCTCAGTCGTTCACAAGCAAAGATGAGGCGAGGTTCACCACTTTGTGACCAAACTGTGGACACAAATAATTTAATGATTTCATCATCTGCAGTCCATAAAATCATTCAAACATTCAGAGAATCAGCAGCGAGCCTGAAACCAACACTGACTGAGCCGTGACCTTTGACCCCTCAGGCAGCTGCATTAAAAACCCCACATCATTCTGTAACTCAGGAAGACTTCAGAAAACCACCGTCAGTGAACACAGTTCATCTCTATATCTARAAGTTAAAGCTCTATCACGCAAAAACCAGATATCAACAACACCCAGAAACACCGCAGMCTTCTCRGGACCGGAGGTTACCTGACACAGACTGACAGGAAGTGGGACAGAACTGTCCAGGGTTTTATTATGAAGAACAAAACAAGAGACCTCAGACTGATGAGCAGCTGAAGCTGTTCATCAAGAAGAATAAAAGAATTCCACCTTTAAAGCTTCAACATTTAGTGTCCTCACATAACAAACATTTATTAATTTATAAAGTTTATCAGGTTGAACATTAAATATCTCGCCTCACGCCGGTGTTGAGCAGATGTGGTCACATGACCAGTGTTCCTACAGTTTAAAGCAAGTTAAATTTAACACTTTTTAAGACTTTTTAATGCCAACTGAAATTAAAATTTAGACCAATTTCATAATAAACACAAATGACAAAAAAAAACTGTGGCAGAAACTCATGAATCAAAGTTTTTTTGGTTGAAATATTCAAATATTTCTAACAGACCAAATGTTTTTATCCATATCTGACTACAGTAAAACATTTTTAGCAGTCAGTTTTAAACTTTATTTAGTTTCAGGAAATCCTCTAACAA
>NW_013954757.1:0-634 GCF_001266775.1 Austrofundulus limnaeus
AAACCATAACAGAAAACAAACTGAATCCTATTTTTTCTACTGACCTGCAGCCTTAGGACCAGGAACACTTTTATACATGTTTTTAAATTATATAAACAATAAATATGACATATATTTATAATGTATATGTGTGGGACAATAGGTGTGTTTGGGCAAGAGGAAAATCTTCCAGTAAAATGTGGAAGACTTTCAGTATAAATAATCCAGGACCACTATGATCGGATGCAGTTCCATGTTTTGTTGTTATGTGGGATATCAGAAGCTTTATTTCTTTTTATTTGTTATTACAGGTAGATGGAGGGCTGCTTCTAGCAATGAAGGAAGTGTCAAAAATCTCCAATTCGTCTAAATAAAACCTCGTTTTGGACTAATGTTGTAGCCTACCGTCAACTTAGCAGAGTCCTCCCTGTAAGACCTCATATTGTAATAACAACACATTATGTAATAAAGTATTAAAATCAGGCTTCAAAATGTAATAAACTCGCGGTAAAACCGCATTATGTAATAATTGCCGCAAACTGTAATAACGTTATGCGTTCAAGATTTTTATTACATTTTGCATCAATTATTACATAATTAGGTTTTACCGCGAGTTTATTACATTTTGAAGCCTGATTTTAATACTTTATTACAT
>NW_013954757.1:1328-1898 GCF_001266775.1 Austrofundulus limnaeus
ATGTATTAGATTGTATTAGATTGATGTCATTGTTGGTTTGTTTTGACAGATGATTGAACTGAACGGTTAACTGTGATTCCAGGTGCTAGCTGCTGCTAGCACCAGTGAATGCAGCACCAGGACCACCAGATGCCATGAAGAGGAAAGTGACAGCAGCGATGAGGAATCTGTTGCAAGTGAAGACACTGGAGACAGCAACGAAGATGAGGAAATGGAATGGAGTGGAGAAGACATTCTGTTTGAAAGGTCACATGAAGACATAGCAGATGAAGAGAGGATTGATAACAGCAATGTTGATGATGTTCAGTACTCATGGTTGACATATTTAATCCTTCAATTTACAATGTGGAAGTCACATTTTACAATTTCAGATAATGCTTACATTGCACTGTTACATCTAATTAAGTCATTTCTTTTTGTGGTTGGCAGCATTTTAAAGATTCATACATTGAAAAATTTGCCTGAAAAAATTCCCTCAACCATGTATATGATCAGGAAAATGCTTTCACTCCAAAAAGATGACTTCATTCACTATGTGGCATGCCCTGTTTGTGACAAGATATATACACT
>NW_013954757.1:6352-6852 GCF_001266775.1 Austrofundulus limnaeus
CGGCAGATGAACTCTCTAGGAGGAGAGATGATGACCCCCCACCCACCCCAATTAAAAAGAACTCTTCCAGATGACCTACTGTATTCAACTTTTTTCTAGATAATCCACAGCCTTAAGGCATAATCTTTCATGAAAAATACGTATGTCAAGTTGTATGGATGGATGGTCCGTATTTTTTAGATTTTCCATCATTTTGTATTTACTGTATATGGATACATACAGTATATATGCTGCTAGAAATGAGACAAGTAATAAGTTCTTCCGTGCTCCCTTCCTCCTGGGTGCTTTGCAGCATTTCCGGGCCCAACAGCATCCCTCCCTCCTCCCCCCAAGTATCGGAATTGGTATTGAAATATGCGATTCCATCACTGTATTTACTTGGTATTGAATCGATTACAAAGTTGTCAGTATTGCCCACCCTTAATTTGTTGTACCATCTGTGTTATAGAATAGAACCGAAGAAGTGAATAAGTGAAGAAGTGAAGAAGAAGTGAAGAAGA
>NW_013954757.1:7597-8135 GCF_001266775.1 Austrofundulus limnaeus
TATAGCTCTGTAGATTCTCTCACGATTGGTGAAGACTAACTTCAGCCAAAAACTAATTATTTCTATACCAAGATGTGATCAAAGTTGCTTGGTTTATTATCAAGGAAACTAACGTGCTTGTTTTTTTTCTTTCTGTAAATGCATGCAAAGTGTAAAAAACTTGGCAGCTATATGATGAACTCACTACCCTGTATTAAATTTCAAAGAAACATGCCTTGATTTAAACAGTCTGCTGTTTTTATTACTTAACATTGAGTGAATGGATTTGATATTGTTTGTCATGTTTTTCTGTATTTTTTTTAATAAAAAAGACACAGTTGCCTTTGTTACATTTAACCCTTGCTTTTATTCAGAATACATGGCTTTTCAGGTTTTCAGCAGTTGCTTTCAAAAATTCATCATTTCCTTTTTCACTCAAATGTACATTGTCCTTCAAAAAGAGCTCTGGCTTGTTAAACAACATTTGTGGATGATGTACAATATCATTTTTACAGAAGTGGATCATTTCCCTGCTGCTGTCGAATAATAACTCTGGATG
>NW_013954757.1:8604-9008 GCF_001266775.1 Austrofundulus limnaeus
ACATTGGATCATCATGACTCATTTTAACAAAACACAAATAAATCTGTGCTGAATCGAAATTAGCAAATAATACAATGTAAACCACATTTAATTTACTCTTTAAAACACTAGAACCGATAACACATCACTATTAATCTTTATTGTGCAAGAAACATGCATTAGCGTCGTGCAAATTAGCTGCTAATATGCTATCTAGAAACTGCTAGTATAATGCTAATGTCTTCAGAACAACACTCATATGCAAGAAAAACACTTTCTCAGTAGTTTACGACATAAAAAATAAACTACACTGTTACAAAAAGTCTTAATATTGCCAAAACGAAAGAACTTACCATGTTGGGCACTGCACTTCAGTGTAAATGTAGTAGCCGATAAAGACAAAATCCTTCTTCTTCTTCTTCTTC
>NW_013954757.1:9537-10424 GCF_001266775.1 Austrofundulus limnaeus
GTCATACTCATTTCTTGTGATTATTTGACAGGAGGTTTACTTTTAAACTGTAAGTGTATTTTATTTAGGTATAATGCAAATACAGTACATATTAAACCAAGATTTAGAATAATTATCATTTTGATCCGTACATTGGTAATGTGTGACTGGGCCTTATGCCACTTTATGTTCAACAAATTGGGCCCCGAGGTCAAAAAGGTTAAGAACCCCTGCTGTAAACACCAGATACTTACCTAGTAACTTGATAAGTAGCAGGTCCTCAGAAGATATATACCTAGTAAAATAAGCTTTTACTGGTAAGCACCTGGTACATACCATGTACTGTATGTCCCCAGTGTATATATAACATGCGTCTACATGGTTAGTACTCAGTAATTACCCCTTTAGAAACAGATAATTACCCTGTAAATACCTTGTAGTTACCCGATAAGTACTAAGAATGCATCCTGTACTAGGCACATCTCTGCTAAGTACCAGGTATGTGCCCTGTAAGAAACAGGTATGTACCATGTAAGTACTAACCAAATATGTACCCTGTAAGCACTGTGCTGTATTCTGTATTGCTACTTAAGTCATTATTTATAATTTACTGAAACAGGAGCTTTTCAGTGTAAAAGCACAGCAGGTATTAGAAATGCTAAAGCTCGTAACATTTTTTTTAAAATCCTAAACTATTTAATGATCAGTTTTTCACTGAAACAATAATTTGAGGAAGTCCAGAATAATTTATTATCCACATTCTGCTGGCTCAAGTTTTTAAAAAGTAAAACGCTTTGATGGTGTTTAAAAAATGAAAACTGAGCATTTTTTTTCTTGGCTGGACAATAGTTTGGAACTGACTGTTCACTGTCATCAGCACAAACATATTTTGTGAGTACATAAAAAAA
>NW_013954757.1:11169-12150 GCF_001266775.1 Austrofundulus limnaeus
GTTCTTAAACTTAATATAGAAAAAGACTATCATTGTGTTTCAGTAAAACAATTACTGCAGCCTAGAACAGCAGGAACTTTGAGAGAAAAAAAATACTTATTGTGAAGGTTTGAAAGAATTTTTGTTAGTTCTTTTGCAGCAGGAGTAATAAATCACACTACTTCAAAATATTGCATGTTATTTTATAGTCATTGTAGTAAAGGTGTACCTGTAACTGTCAATGGGGCTCCCTTCTTTTGGCCTAAGTCTTGAAAGAGTTTTTTTTTCTTTCCTGAACATTCTGACTTTCTGCCAGTAAAATTTTAACTTAAAATATCAACATTTCAACTTAAAACTTGAAATATCTAGACGTCCTCAAACATTTTTCCCCTCTGAATAGCCCTAATACTATGTACAGAAACATGAGCACAGTCTTAAACAGAGCTAAATGTGACATTTTTGTGGTAAAAATAGGTACCAGATTCTTGATTTTTCCCTGATCCCAACCAACACCATCTTTAAACATCAGCAGCTACAGTCAGTCACCAAAAAACAATCAAGCCAGGATCACACACAACTGCATTTAGCAAGCAGCCTTTATGAGGCAGATATAGTGATTTTCCCACAGTTTGAGTAGCCAATGACAAGGTGTATTAGAACAGAAATAGTAAATGGACTAGTATTACATATACAGTATACTGTATAGCCTTTCTATCCAACCAAGATACTCAAAGTGCTTCACACTACAATCTGTGTCCTCATTTACCCATTCATACAGCACTCTACTAGATCTCTACGAAGCTAACATGTACAATCATCTGAGACTAATCAGTGCAAATCACATTCATAGACTAATGGGACACACATCAGAGGCATTGGGGGGTGAAGTGTCTTGCCCAAGGACACAACAATTGAGACAGCTGGAATGGAGGATTGAACCAGCATTCTACCGGTTCCAGAACAACTCCCCTAACCATTTTGCCACAGCCGCAGACACAGGAC
>NW_013954757.1:12655-13888 GCF_001266775.1 Austrofundulus limnaeus
CGCAAAGCTTTGATAAATTACCCCCTCAGGAACTCTGCACACAGGTTAGAAACTAAATTGTGGACGAGCACAGATTTCTGTATACCGATAACCCAGGACCCTGAACATCCCACCGAGCTCTAATACATAATTATTTTAAACTTTTAGGATGAATCCACCACATAAACCTGCCAAAAGAGGGTTAAGAGGTTCATTAACAAAAACTGTCCAAATGAGCAAGGAGGGCATTAATTAATACTCCAGGAAGGCAAATGTAAGCCTGATGGAGCTGCGGTCAGATGACACCATACACCAGGGTCAGGGAAATCCATCAGAGTTGAAATAAATAAATAAATAAATAAATAAAATGAGCAAAACACAATAAAATTCTCCACAGCAACTTGTTGAATTCTTCCAGAGGTTGGAGACTGGTACAGAGGTTAAGCGTCCAGCAGGACAGCGACCCTTAAACACACTCATCTCTTCCAAAATAAGCAGATAATGTTCTGGAATGACACAAAGTCCGCACATTTTCTTTTTATTTTACTTTATTATTCTAAAGTATTTTTGTAGATCAATTTATTTTAAACAAGTAAAAAATCTAATTACTTTTTGGGGTGTACGGCAATAAAATAGAAAGATGACCAGAAGGGATGACTCGAGTCATAACTGTAGCTAAAATAATTCTTCAACATTTCCCTGCCCATTCTGCTTTTCTTTTGTTTCCTTCTACAGTTTGACAGTGAAGACAATCGTTTGACTTACAGTTAACTGTGACTCGAACTGTTCTTATGTCGGGGTTTGAGATATCATTAGAAGCAATGCATTCATATGTTCCTGACTGCTCTTTGGTAATGGCTGTCAGCTCCAGATGTTCAACGTCCGTCACAAACTTCTGGCTGCCTGTAGGGAGGAAACAGAAAAAGAAGAAAACATTTCCTGATATGAGATTAGAACTGATGAGCTGTGCAATTAAATGAGTGACTTGCAATGACCTTGATTTTTAAACGCATAAATTTAGATTTGTGATGACCTAATGTTTACATTCATAACCATTAAAGGTGTTTTAATTTTACTTGCAGAAGTAGGAAATGGGCTGAGGAGAATGAACAGGATTACACTGAAGTCTGCAACCTTCAGGCCTGGAGCAATGTGACTATTCTTTCTGCAGCAGCTTTCAGTAACAACATATCCATCTTTATGCACAATTACAAAAAATAGAGTATAAAAATAAATTGTATGACAATATGACAC
>NW_013954757.1:14389-15405 GCF_001266775.1 Austrofundulus limnaeus
GTTCTTTCCTTTTTGCGAAATTTTAAAAATTTGCTCAAAATTCGAATTAGAATTGGATGGAAACACGTCTAATGATTGTTGTTAGCAAATCTTTTTCTGGCTAGAATCACTCATAAACAGCATGTCATGAAAACCTAGGTCATTAAAGTATGTTATGAATTACTGGATTAAACCTAAAAGTATTAGTTCCATCACAGATTCATAACTATCTTCATAATCCAGGGTTAAATTACATAAAATGGGGTCTACACAAAAAGTACTTTTTCACAGAAATGCTATCCTTTTCTTTATTCTTAGACTGAAAATTCAATAAATTGTCTCGTGATCAGAACGATTACAGACGCCCGGGACACCAAAAACACAAAACTGGTACTAAATACATGTATTCTCTTTATAAAATATGAAGAAAAGTCCCTGCATAATAAAAATATAAGTAATTCTTTGAGGGGGGGATTTTTAGATGGCACTGTGTAAAACACAACAAGATAGAACTCAACACTAACTGTCACTGATGTCTCCTGCCACAAACGGATGGACAGAGACCAGTCCCCTGCCTTGGCGACGGGAGACAAAGTTAAGTTATTCTGTAACTATGTAGGTGTGAAAATGGAAAGGAGCATTAATTCCAATCAGTAAAAATGTCAATCCAGCAACATTTCTACATTAACATGCAATTATGCTTTTATAATGCTCAGATGCAGACACAGCTGGGGCTGAGGAGTCACTCAAAAGTCTGTGGGCAACAGATAAATCAGCTTGCTGCACAGAACCAAGGGATCTTCTAACACAGTTAATTGATCATTTTCATCCTGGATAACTTTATTAGGAAGACAGAATGCTGCTGAGTTAACAGCTGATACTGTGCGGCATCCCTTTAGTCAAAGCTGAAAAGAAATTTAGTGTCAAAGAACCGTGATATAAGGTATTTATCATCAGGTACTACATTGATTTGGTTTGTTTTTATATCCCCATGGGGACCATGGACTGACTTCCATTCATCCATCCATCCATCCATC
>NW_013954757.1:15679-17295 GCF_001266775.1 Austrofundulus limnaeus
TTTTATAGATGATGAAAATCAGTTGCGTGAATAGAGAACCTCAATCCCACTGAAAAATTCAAGGACTTTCAAGGACAAGTGTCATTTTTGGCTGTTTTCACAAACTTTCCAGGTCCTTTAAATAGTTTTTCCAAATTCACAAACTTTCAAGGATTTCAAGGACCCATGGGAACCCTGTATTATGTTGTTTGTGGTATCATTTGTAAAACATTATAGATAAGACTGGCAGAATATGTAGTCATTCTACTTGGTCGGGTCATTTTTAGATACAGGTTTATATTTTTTACACTATTATTTAAAACCTTTGTTGGTTATTATTTGGATTAAGCAGTTTGGTGTTGAAATCTGAACAGATGAAAAAGGTTTTCTGAAAGTTTTTTTTTAATTCATCCAGTGGTTTAAAATATTTTGCTAACCAACAATAAAATAAACATGCATACAGACACAGACAAAAACGTTATTGCCTTTTTCTGCCTTTCAGCGGTGGTTGATGACAAGGACACACTCACACATATATGCAAATTATTGTATTTATTACCCGTGGAATTGTTCATAGTGATGTTTCCAAGGTTTTCACCAAAATAGCTTTACCTCATTTATTTTCTGAACAGAAGTTGATTTTAGTCTAAAACTCTGTCATCAAAGACAGCGAGGACATACTTTCCTTCAAGGATTACTAAGCCTTTACTTTTTTCTGTCTATTTTCTGTATTTCACATTAAAATAAAGTCTAACCTAATGGTTTTGGTTTTGCACAAGTGCCTATAGGAAATGAAATATGTAGACATGCATGTGTCTGTTTACTCCCCACACTATAAAGATAGGTAAGTGTTAAATTTAAAGTCAGCTGGTCTGAAGCAGTGTATCTGCAGTGACAGCAGTCAGTTTCAGGATTTCTCACCATTACGTTGCCCCGTGGCCATTTACTGAGGTGAATTCTGTGCTCAACAGACAACATTTGAAACAGGTCATGGTCCATTTGATGGTCAGACAATCTAGCTACCCCATGGAGCATGGCTTGTCCCTCTGGACCCGTTTCCTGCTGACACTATTCACTGGCCTTTTCTCCTCTGTCTTACTGTGCTGTCACATTGCACCAATACTTCTTCGCCCAAGGCCTCAGTCAGGCTACTGAAGGGCACACTAAAGTTTAGTTGCATCTGCCTCAGCCTTTATCTTTTTCAGATTTTGACTCATCCAGAACCACCGTCACTGCTTTCACTGCTCACCCCTGGAGTGAAACAACAATTATTATTTAGGTGGCAATGTAGTACTACCAATGGCACAGCTTGCTCTACCTCTGTGTAAAAGAAACACTTTTCTTCATCTACCTGCAGTTTGGAGAATTTCCCTCAGGTATTATTAGGATTATGTTATAATCGCCCAGTCTTAAAAGCCAAATGTGGACAATAATGTTTTTGCCTGTGCCTGTTATTAAAATATCTCAGGAACCACTTGAGGGATTTTAATAAAACAGGCAGAAAATAATCATCACATGTACATCTACAACTGATAAGCCATTACCAACTGATTTTAAAACACACAAAATGCCTGTACAGTAAATTTGTCAGTTTTACATGTATTAAGGTAAAATTTGATGGAGTAGTAGCTGAGAGT
>NW_013954757.1:18053-19128 GCF_001266775.1 Austrofundulus limnaeus
AGGTTACTGTGGATGAAGAGGAGTGAAATCTTTAATCTGACTCCCTGTAGATTCTCCTCTGTCTTCTTTAGTTCTGGTTTTCTTTTTTTTTCAGTGTTGGGTTATTTAAATAAAACAAAGAGGGAGAAGAAAAAAGACTTACAATATTTATGATGATGGATAGAGACAGTTTTATGACTTGGTTTGGCTCCTAAAGGCTCCTGTTTAGATAAACTGACTGAGGGAAAAAAGATGCATTTTTCTTGTGCACCTTGAGGGAAAATTAACAAAAAATGTTTTAACTTAAAAGAAACCAAAAGTTTTAACTTCTTTCCATTCAAATAATCTAAAGTTGTCAACACCTCAGTACTAAAATAAATCAATATATGTAAAGACACTGTTAGAATTGTAGCATAATAATAACAGCAATAAACAAGTGTAAGGGTTCAAATAAAGGAACTGAAGTTTACTCAACCACATCTAAGAGTTCATTAATAATTTATTTTCAACCTCCAATGTTAGAAAGAGAGAAGAGGGTAAATGAGACATCACTGAGTAAAACAAACACCCATTTAATACAGAAGTAATTCTGAGGTTTTACAGGCAGACAGACCCAGGGACCAGGCAAAAATCCAGAAGTAAAGCAAAAGGATATTTATTAAAACAAAATGGCAGATGTGGTGGCAAAAACTCAAGTAATCTCACGTAACACAATGAGCTCAAGGAAACATCCACACAGGCTGGGGTTGACAACACAATGAACCAACAGGGAAGTGAAGACAGTGAAAATATAAAGGTGACTAAAAGTGGGACTGATTGGAAACACCTCGGGAGAAAACGTGAGGAGCAGGTGTGCCTGGGAGGTACCACAGAGGCAGGTATAAACAGAGAACCACATAAACACAAGAAAAACCAAGGTAAAAACAAACACAAACCATGACAGTACCTCCCCCTTAACGATGGCTCCAGCCATCGAATGAGAGAGGTGTGGGACTCAGGGAACATAAAACACACCACAGAGTGTCAAAGATAAAACACAAAAAGTTCTGGAGGACAGCCTGGAGACTATCCAACAAGGAGCCGGAGATGTAGAGGG
>NW_013954757.1:19714-21491 GCF_001266775.1 Austrofundulus limnaeus
GGTGGCAGCGTGGAAGAAGAGGCAACAGCAGCCAACCCAGGAACCTCAGAAACCATTAACTCCAGGGCTCCTAATCCAGGAGACTCAGGAACCAAAAATCAGCTGGCTCAGAAACAAAAGGAGAGGTTGGAAGGTGGGAGTCAGATTGCTTGGCCAAAATTATCTGAGCACCCTGAGTACCCTCTGGTGGCCAGGCAGGAGCAGCAAATCAGGATGTCCCGCCAAAACATCTTCAATCTGGTGGCAGAGGAGTCGTTTGGCCATGAGTGTGGAGGACCGCCAGAGGATCATCAAAGATCTCCTGATCAGAGGGTGTGCCACCTGGTCCTCCCATGGTGGCAAAGCTGGGACTGGGTCTTCAGAGACAGAAGGAAGAGGACCAGCTCTGAGATATCCAGGTAACACAGGAGATCCCCAGCAGACAGCGGTGGGAGGCAGAACCGGCGAGGAGATGCAAGGTGCAGATAAACAAGGGGGCGCCCAGAGCGACGTCCCAGTTTCTGTCTCCTTTTTAAGGGCAGTCCAGAAAAAAAAAGCCTGCAGGCTGGGTTTTAGGTTGGTTCAATCTGTGAGATTTTACAGGCAGACGGAACCAGGGAGGGACCAGGCAAAAACCCAGAAGTAAAGCAAAAGGATATTTATTAAAACAAAAAAGCTGATGTGGCAGCGAAAACACACAGATAATCTCAAGGAACACAAAGAGCTCAAGGAAACATCCGAACAGGCTGGGGTTGACAACACAATGAACCAACAGGGAAGTGAAGACACAGAATATAAAGGCGAGTAAACGAGGGACTAATTAGAAACACTTGGGGAGGAAACATGAGAAGCAGGTGTGCGTGGGAGGGAACACAGAGGCAGGAATATACAGGACTTGGAGAAAGAAGATTCAAAATATACAATTTTAAGCCTTATTTTAAGACTGAGGTTCAAGACTGGCCTGCCTGGAGTCACGTCTCTATGGTGGACATATTTCCCAATCATTTCTACTGTTTAAAGATGGATCTTTTCTGAAGGGGTCAGTAGGTGTAGGGGTGCTGATTTTGCACAATCATAGTGAGAGAGAGTACAGATACCCACTAGGTGGTTTTGCAACTGTATCTCAAGCTGAGATACCGTATATGCAGTCCACCACTGCGTAGCATCTCTCAAAAATCTTCAGAAGGAAATATTCTAACTGACAAATTGTCAAACTGCTATTAGACATCTCCAAGGGCCACACTTTGTCATTACTGGCTTGAGAGTATGCCAAACCAGTCAACCAATGCCCCTTTTCCACTATTGCCTTACAGCATGGTTTGACTGGTTCAGCTCTGTTCAGCACGGTTCAGGTGGTTTTTTGTTACACTTCAGGAGCAGCTCTAGAGGGTCGGTTCTAGGTGGTCCCAGAGTCTGAAAATTGACAGTACACACTTTTGCCAGCTGGTGGCGGTAATGTTCCATCAAGCTATTTGTCAGCCACCATTAAACATAGTAGAAGAAGACCCCAATCATAACAAGGATGACATGGTGACTTTTTGCCAGATTCCAAAAAAATATATATATTGACAAGGAAAAGACCACAAGCGGAGAGGCAAAAAAAAAAAAAAACTCTGGAGAAGTACAGTAGAGCATGGTAAGTTCTAAAGCAATATGAAGCTGAAGATAGGACACAATCTAGACGACATCTGAGGGTAAGCTAATGCTAATTGGCTATTGGGCTATGTGAAAGAAGCTGAACGTAAAAGTATGTAATGTTGATTAAATTATGTTTAGTAATAAATATGTTGTGTGTGTT
>NW_013954757.1:25930-29894 GCF_001266775.1 Austrofundulus limnaeus
CATCAAAAACAAAAAGAACACATTCTGACTCCTATTTGACAAATAATATTTTGACATCTCTGATTGTCAAATTTTTAAACCAATTTTATTTTCACTTTCATCATTTTATCTTCAACTGCTTGTAGTTTTAACTGTCTTGAGTGTTTATAGAAATGGTTTTTACCAGCTTCTAGCCAAGATTCTGACATTTCTGTAGATACCAAACATTATGTTTAACTAAAAGAAAGAGTATTTAAAGTAGAAAACCGGGGATTTGGGAAATGAATGAACCAATTGGCGGGCCAAACTTTGGTCACTCGCGAGCTGGATGTGGCCCGCGGGCTGCCAGTTAAATAACCCTGTTGTAGAGGCACTAGTGGAAAAGGGGCACAATTGGGGAGAGAAAAAAACGTTATTGTTAAATGGGTACCAGAACATATTGGCATTAATGGTAATGAGAGAGCTGACTACCTTGCAAAAGCTGGCAGTCAGGCCCACTTTYAAAGGACCAGAGCTTGCTGTAGGTATCTCAACAACAGTCTGTAGYACTGTCCTARAGGCCTGGATCAGACGTCAACAKTCAATGCAAAGGCAAAAGCTGACAAACTGTAGACAGGCACAGAAACTGATTAGTGGSCCAAATCTTAGGTTTGGGAAAGCTKTCATCGCCCTGACAAGGAAAACTTCAAGTACACTGGTTGGGGTCCTAACTGGGCACAACRTGTTCAACCACCACAAAATGGTGAWGGGACTCCCTGACAYTGGTCTGTYTGATGTCTCTTAGAGGTCTCTTTGCACTACTTAGGCCACTGCCTGGCTCTGAACAAGGATAAAAAGTAGGGGACCCCTTTATGGATCCAGAGAAGCTCAGAACACTGAATGTTTATGACCTTGTGTTCTACATTCAAGAAATGTGATGGTTTGATTAAAGCACAGTGRCTTTTTGTGGGAGAYCAATGGGCCTACTTACAAGGCSCCCACTCACATGGGTTCTTTATCCATCCCCACTAARCATAAKCATAACCAACCCAGAAATAAAAATAAAATACATTTTGAAGATGCAGATTGAGGCTGGAAAAGAGAGTCATTATCTACAGTGAAACCAGTCCTGTGCTGGGCTGAAAGACTGCTCAATGAAGAAAGAGCCATTACTCTAAAAGCCATAATAAAATAGCCAGATTTCTGTTTARACAGGGTTTAATTTTTGTGAGACATGTCCTGTGGTTTGATGAAACTAAATTTAAACAGTTTGGCCTCAAACACTGATATAATCAAAGAAAAAAGGAGGACGTGTCATATCATCCCAATGAAGCATGAGGGTGGTAGCATTGTGCTGTGAGGGTGTTTTTCTACAGAAGGGCCTGCTGCACTTTACAAAATAGATGTCACCATGAGGAAAGAATAATATGCAAAAATATCAAAGCAACTTTTCAAGACATCAGGCAGGAAGTTAAAGCCTGGACACAAATGCATCTTACAACTGGACAATGACCCAAAGCAAACTCCCAAGTTTGTTTCAAAGTGGCTAAAAGATGCCAAAAATTTGTAAAAATTATATAAAAAAACAATGTTTCATTTTCCTTCCATGTCAAAATTATACCCTACTTTATGTTGGTCTATCATTTAAAATCCCAGTAAAATACTATGAAGTTTYCAGTTGTAATATGACAAAATGTATAAAAGTTCACAGGGTATGAATATTTTTAAGGCACTGTAACATGTTCTGTCATCTTTGCCAGCATTTCATTAGTGGGGTTTCTAATTCTCCAACTAGAACCCATTCCTTCTTTCAGACAGTCTTTTATGATGTGGCTCTGACAGGCATGACAAAAGTGTCAGCAGTAGAAGCTAGCACTTGTTCAGGCAGCGGATCAGATCTATTGGGGAAAGCATAAAATATGTTGACTGTTGAAGCATGCAACACAAACACATGTCTGACAACCAATGTTCTTTTCATAGGTTAAACATTTACATGATTGTTTCCTCAAAACTGTTTTTTTTTTCAGACAAAAAGAGGATTATAACCAAACAGAAACGTAAGCATAATGATTAAAATTATAATTAAAGGAATCCATATAAAACAAACAAAAATGTCTTACAGTGCGTTGAGATAGTACCTTTAACTAAATCTGTTCATCACATTTGTTGCTGAGACCTGTCTCTGGAACAAGTGGAAGATAATGAATGGATGGATGGATTGTTGCTGAGATTTTTTTCATGACCTCTTGTTCAAAGTGACTTTTGTATTTTTCACTTTTCTTTTTTTGTTTTGTAACCTGATAATCTGGGTGAGCCAGCGAAGTTTAACAGCGTAAGATACCTTAGAGACAATGAAGACTGAAGGTGACCGTGCTCTGAATAAAGCATTCAGGTTGTGAGGTGTTATACTGTATGTAGCCTGAAACTTTTCCACTTTTTTTAAGTCAGTGGTAGGAGACACTCAGGTCAGATTCAGGGTAAATGTCTCCTCGGCCTGGGGACTGCCTGATGATTCTTGTACCAGAGGTGAAGGTGGTGGTAAGGCAGTCAGATTTCCTACAGAGGTCAAGCAAATAGTTGGAATCCTACAGAGATCTAGTGAAACACTTGTTTTTCTTTCACGCAGGGTTCTAACTATGAAAAAATATTGGAGAAGTATCTTCCTTTCTTTTACGTCAGGAATATTCAACTAAATTGCAKAGGGAGCCACAGTTACTCAAAGCCAAAACAAATATAATAGAACATTCTCTTTSTCTGTCATTTATCATTGTATCAGTACCTCCTTCTCGCCACAATGACCACAAACATTTGTTTGTAATGCTGTGCCAGTTTGCACCTGCCTAGCAAACTTGCTAAATCCATCCATCCATCCATCCATCATCTTCTGCAACATAGGCACGAAAATATCAACCTCAACATTTAGAAAAATCACATTGCGGGTGATAAATGATTACATTTGCATGTTCTCCTCTGTATTTTGCATGTTCTGATAATAATCATATATTCTGCTTATAGGTGAAGGCAAACACACTAAATGGATTGTGTCTTATTTTAAAGATGCAATCAGTGCAATCATTCACCTGCGGCTGTTGGGAGACTAAGTGGTGAAAATATGTGTATTTTTAGAACCAATGGGTTCTTAGTGTTTGCAACTAGGTGACCAACAAGCCATGTTCCCATTGTTTGAATAGTCAGTTTTTGTGTGCACAGCTTGCAGACTGCATTCTTAGCTGTACACATTAGCAGCATAAATTTTTACAATGGCATCTGTATGGTTTATTTTTGTGACTTTTTAGAGTAGAAACAAAATGCACTGTTTTAATAAGCACAAGCTTAAATATAGGWATGCAAACTTTGAAAGTCCTCAAGTTAACCCAAAAACCTAGTAAGAAAAAATCCTTCCTGACTTCTTAGAGGWCATAATTGAAAGCAAAACTTGCAAGAGTGCAGCTTGTAACTCTGTTAAAGATATGGGGTAGAGCAGGGGTTCTTAAAGTTTTTGACCCCGGGGCCCAATTTATTGAACATAAAGTGACATGAGGCCCAGTCAGACATTACCAATGTACAGATAAAAATAATAATTATTCTAAATCTTGGTTCAATTTTTATTTTGTTTACATTATAAATTAAATACACTTACATTTCAAAAGTAAAACTCCTGTCAAACAATCACAAGACGTGATTATGACAAACAATTTGTTTATATTGTAACCTGCCCATAACAATTATTTGAACAAATACAAAGGTCAGTTAATAACTCAGTCTTATCAGCAATAACAAAAATAGACAATTCAATAGACAAAATTGTGGGCATAAAATAAATAAATTAAAAATGTTTAAATGTTTCAAATACAAAAAAAACTGTAAAAATAAATTTGCTGTAGTGCAAATGAAAATAAAGCCTTTTAAAACTTTTGCATGGTAGAACCTGAAGCTGCTCTTCATATTAGTGCCAAACAATTACAGTAACAACAGCTTTTTGACAACTTTAAAGTTTCTGTAAAAT
>NW_013954757.1:30894-34238 GCF_001266775.1 Austrofundulus limnaeus
GCAGGCGGTTGTCGCCTCACCGCACAGGCTCCATAGGAAATGAATGGAGAGCGAGCGACGTCGCCTCCCGTGTGTCGAGCCCTAAATAGGTTTTCACTCTCGGCAGGTATTGAAGTTTCTTCTTCTACATTTTAAAAAAGTTGTTAAACATCTGAGTGGTGCACTACTGCTACTAATGGTGAGAAAGTGTATTGCACCTTATTCAAAATTAATGCGGTCCCACGGCCCTCTGRYGCCCAAAGTTAAAAACTGTTGTTCTTTTGAGGCCCTCAAGGTGGCGCTCACGGCCCACAACTGAGGTTAAGAATCTCTGGGTTAGAGAAGCTCTCTCCACTCGTGGTTTTGTTGCTCATGTTTTCCACACAACACTTCTTAGAATTTTAAAAAGTACAAACAAGGTCTTCGTGCTGAAAACGACAGTTATAGTGAGGATGTGCAGAAGTCACTTAGGGATGGTGGCTTTGAAAAAAAWTATTTGCATTTGCTTTGTTTTTTAAAGGGAAAATTTGTATGTTGAAAAAAGATATTTTGAACAAAATCACCAGTTAAATTCATAAATACATATTCTGTATGACATTTTCTACCTCTACCCACATTGACAGRTGCTCCCACCCCCACCCCCCATGTTTATGATTTAATCTCCTCAGGCCTCATGTCAGGTTGCGTTTGCCAGGTTCCATGCACAGGTCGGGATGTATCAAAATGAATGTGGCATGATCTTAGTGTTCTCAAAATTACACAAACTTTTTCATTTGACAATATGAAAATATTATGTAACTAAACACGTTTAAATACACCAGAAAACTCCATTAAATTTTTTGAACTTAAGGGGCATTTTAACATGTTTTATCAGGAGTTTGAGCATTTGTGGTWTAAACCTAGGATGAAACTAATTAATACTTGACCTCATAATATAACATAACACGCCTCAAAGATGATTGAAGCAACCAGGGTAAACTGTAAAGMTGTAAAGCTGAGGTGCAATAAAATGCAAGTGAATTGTCTAATGGGCACTTCCACTCTCACTTAGGAGAAAACTGWGTCTGATCAGCATATTAATTCAGAACAAATCACTTGTGATGATCCCTGTGGTKAACATGGTGTAGACAATGACACAAGACCATAAACAGTTGTGTGAAGTTGAGTGTAATTATATAACAACAGAAACTGTGGTGCTGCTGTAATGGAAAATTCTATATATTTTTTGACAATTTAAAGTTTAAACCAGACAGACAGTCTAACACCTGTTCCTGTTTTCATCTGAACATATGATCTATATTATACGCGCACTCATGCAGATTGTAATGACACTGTGCTAATTTATTACAGTAAATAACTTAAAGTCCATTTATGTGAAAAAAATTATTGATCACGTATTTCTGTGTAATTATTTGATAATAAGGTATTTTTTCCACAACACTGCATCCATTTGATGTCCACATATATCAAATATCCCTGCAATTCGACTAAAATTATCCATTGAAGCACAGCGCCTTATTTCTTGACAAATAAAAAAGCCTCTAAATTCTGCCAAGCTACTGAGTGCCTCTGTCTTCACAGTAAATGTTACTAAACACAGAACAGCACAAGGCAGAGACCTTAAATACACTCTGACATAAGCTAACACTGTTTGCCTGTTATACAGATGTAAACATCACAAATCATTGCCAGATGGGTGGTTGTGAGGTGAACCATCTTCACAAGATTGTAAGTGTGTTGTCAACATTGTGTAAGATTAGTTAGCAGTGTGTCATTCCATTAAAATTCTGCTTATTGCTTCTAATGGCTGCACAATAATAAGAATGCATTAGTCACATATAGCGTTTGTTGAGATTCTCAAAGACGGTTTACAATTTCATGCATCATTCATTCACACAGTGATGAGGGTAAGCCTCATTTTAGCCACAGKTGCCCTGGGGCACACTGACAGAGGTGGGGCCGTCATGCTGCAACACCGGCCACTCTGAACCATCAGCAGYRAAGGTGGGRGAAGTGTCTTACCCAAGGACACAACGACTGAGATGGCTGGAATAGGGTWTCGAACCAGAAACCCACCAGTTACAGGACAACWKCCCTAACCACACTGCCACAGCCTCCCCAACAAATAAACAAATGATAATGAAAACGAATCATCAACACCATTACTGATATGTTTTACTAAAACTTTTACAAACCACCAAGCTGACGTTGGCTTCCAATTGTAGCTTTTATTTTAGGAAATTGCTAAATGGCAGTTCAACCACATTTTTCTTTACCTTCAGCATCTTAATCTTCTCTAGTTTAAAAACAATGACACGTTGACACTTCAAATCTGAACTAGATAGAGCTGATGACAGCTGTGCTCGTTACTGTAGGCAGGATCATGTTTAACAAAACCGTCGCGATTAACAAAACATTACTTTCTCAATGCATCTGGTTAAGAAGATTAGTGGGAAATTCAGAAGTTTATAAATTAGAATAAAACTCACAAAACTGTTAACATGTGTTCAAAGGCCTCAATACAATGAATTTATAAAAAAATAATAATCGTGAATTCCTCTTTTTCACTGAAACCTGGCTCAAACCCCTGGATTATTTCTCACTAAACCCGACCACACACCCCAGCTTCACATACTGTACATGGGAAAAATATTTTCCRGAGGGATGGGGAGGTGCAACTGTACATAAACAGGACATTCAATGTCCTCCATATCCATTGCTGAAGTTCCGTCATTTGAACATATTGCTTTTAAGCAGTGTCCCCCTCCTTTATTCACTGCAGTTATTTATCCACTCCACAAGCCAAACCCCTCATTTCTCTGACTTTCAACTATGTACTAGCCTGGCCCTCACCTTCCTACGCAGCTCCGCTCAATTCTAGTTTCCCTTCTCTGCTCCGTCTGGGACTTCTCCCATTGAGATGATTTCGCTGCCAGATTTTTAGCCGGGCCAATCAGAGAACAGAACGTCAATTTTCTGCGCAGAGTCTGCTTGTAGTTTATTTTACCTGGACCAATCAACAAACAGAAGGAGGAGTTTTAAATGACGTCAATTTTCTGCGCAGTGTCTGCTAGTTAGTTTAGCATACGGCAGTGGAGGAAGAGAATGAAGCCAGTCTGTGTTGATAAGGCTTCCAAATTAAATTAAATTTGTCTGACAAAGCAGCAGCTTTCATTTTCATTTGTCTCGTTTAGCTTGGTACATTTCTCCTCTCAGTAGGATTGTTTACAGCGCTCGTGATTTCTGGTTAGCTTCTTAGATTAGCCTCCTTCACAACAACAACAACACACACACACACTTCAACAGAGGCCACGCCTCCTGCAAGAAATTGCTTCTCAATAGCAGCGAGTCCAGACCCTCTGTAC
>NW_013954758.1:0-2448 GCF_001266775.1 Austrofundulus limnaeus
ACACACAGTCTGTCTGTTCAAATAAAATGAACTTTTCTGATGTTTGGGATTAAAACTATTTTTAACTGAAAGGTGAAAAAAGTTTCATCAGATTTTTGTGTTTAGAGTTTTTTAATCTGAACTTGTTCCGACTGAAACGTCAGATTTTATATCTGATCATTTGAATCCTGTTTTGTTTGAGCTGAACGTGAATAAAGTCCAGAAACAAAACTTAAATAAAGTTCATGTTTTTAACAAAATATTCATCCAGAAAATTTGACAACTTGTCAATTTTTTTATTTTGAAGTTTTGACGGAAATCAAAGCTGCGCTCGCGCCTCTCATTGGACAGAATTTCAGGGAATTGTTGCCAAGTCGCTGATGGACACCGGAAGTGTTTTTTTATTTCTTCAAAATAAATGGTTGTTGAATGCATGTAAATGTTTTCAGATGCAATGTTGGTTTTATTTTTGTTTGTGTTTTTGTGATTTAGATAAATGAGTTTAGAAGTAAAAAATGATGTAAGGCTGCAGAATCTGACAAACTAAATGATTTTATTACAAATGAAGTCTGAGCAGCACTGAATCATCTGAAGATGTCAGATTTTAGCTGCTTTCACACATCAATCAACCTTTAGACATCATTTATCATAAAACATGTCTGTTTTTTACAACARTCATCAGAGAGTTACCTGACAGGTAAACCTTTTAATTCTCTGTTTTATAAACTGAACAATGTAACGAGACTGAAGTTCATTTATTATTGTAATAACAATGCTTTCATCTTATTACTGTTTAACATTTGAAGCATCATATTTCACAAATAACATAAAATTTTAGTTCAGTATAAAATGAATATGTTATGAATACAATAAACTATAATAAAAGAATCACATATGTACATTTTTATGTGATTATATTTTAATAGTCACTCTATTTTAATCAGAATTCATTTTATTCTGATAAATCATTTTGATATATAGATCAGCTTCACTGTGTATGTTTATCAGCGTGAATATGTCAGGTTGGACCGATTTAAATAAAATCTGGGTTGATTTTGCAAAGACTGAATGAAAGAGAAAATATTGTCCTAAAGTGGAACATTTAGGTTTTATATGTTCATTACACATGGAAAATCCACAATAAAAATTAATTAATTAATTAATAAACCACATCTGGACCCATGGTCTGCAGCTGAAGATGTTTTTCCTCCATCCGGGTCTCGTTATAAAACAACAATCTTTTATTGTTGTGAGTTATATAACCTGAACAACGACGTTTACATATTTTATAACTGATATTTTCTTATTATTTGTTGTCATGTAACGTTTATAACCTTCACTAATAAGAATCGAGAACAAATATTGTATTTTGTCGGTAAAAGATGACCAGAAGCTGATTGTTTGGACTGACTGAACCAGATTTCTGGCTCCATGTAGGTCAAGTTTATTTTTGTAACGGAAACCTGACCGGAAATGGGAAATAGCCCCGCCCCTTCTCCCTGTGCCATCTTGCAATCAGTCCAGAAAAAAAAAAAAAAAAAGAGGAAATAACGGATCCGGTTCGGGTCCAGTTCGAGGATGGGGCGCAGGTTTTAGGACGATTTAAGAATGTTTTTAAAAATGTTCGGCCGGACATGATGTTGTGGAGCAGCGCTGGGAACCATCAGCCACACCCCGCCGAGCAGCTCAGCTTACTGTTAGCTGCGAGCTACCGAAGCTAAGCTAACAGCTAGCCGAGGCGGCAAGAGCAGACAGGCGGCGGGTCGAACCTCCCGGCTGAGCCCGTTAAAGCTGGACACCGTCAGCCGGAGACCGGCGGCAGCCTCCAGCAGCTGCCCGACATCAGGAGGGACTCCGGGGGAGATGAGCCAGATGTGCTGAGAGGCGCCGCTGCTAGCTGGGCTGCTAAACCTTGTCTTTCGGTCCGGATCGGAACCRCAATAAGCCGCGGTGAGTCTCTGCATCCGGCCAGAACCGCAGGAAGGGTTCGGACCGGGCTCCAAGGACGTCCGCCGGCCCTGAATGGGTTCTGGAGAACTCCTAACTTTCAATAAAACACCGGTTTGTTTCCGGTCAGTTAGCTAGCTGCCGGGGAAACGGCTAATATTTAGCTTTTCTGTTCCTCTGAAACGGCTGTCATTTATCAGCTGAAACTGTTAGCATTTAGCTTTAATGTTATGTTTCTAAAACAGCTGTCATTTAGTCATTTATCAGCTGAAACATTTAGCTTTAAAGCAGCTGAAACATTTAGCTTTAAATTAGCTGAAACATTTAGCTTTAAAGCAGCTGAAACATTTAGCTTTAAAGCAGCTGAAACATTTAGCTTTAAAGCAGCTGAAACATTTAGCTTTAAAGCAGCTGAAAGGGTTAACATGAAGCTGTTCCTCGTCTGTCAGGCTGACAGAAGCTCTTGTCTTCTGATCCTTTCATTTAATAACAGTTTTTAACAGTTTTTAACAGTTTTTAACA
>NW_013954758.1:8072-12294 GCF_001266775.1 Austrofundulus limnaeus
GGGTTTGAGATGCTCGTCTCACTAAAACAAAAGTGTCCTAAAACATGAATGAGTCTCAGGGTAACGTTGAGGACAGAACAATGTCCCAGCAGTTCTTCATTTATTGGAGAAGAACTTCTCTGTCAGGTTTATCATCACATGATGGACTGGACGAGACGTGAAGACCACTTCCTGTCTGAGTCTCATCACAAACAGCAGCTGAGACACGTCGTGTGCAGAATCACATATTCTGTCAGAACAAATGAAACCGTGTTTGGTGTTTGATAAAGCTCTGTAAACAGGAGGGGGCGGGGCTTACATCCTGTTCAAAGTCTGCACAAACTGTTGCTCTTTGTAGGTTTATGTTTCTTTATGACAGATTTAATGTGAAATTCAATTCTAAAATTTAATTTTACTAAAGAATAACTTTATCAATGTGAGATTCTATAATTTGTAAATGTTTATTTTCTTGGTTAAAAACCTTTTTAAATATGTTGCAAAAACACTTTCATGTTCTACTGAGCCACAGCTTTTTTGTTATATTAGTGAAAGTAAAATAACAGCCATTATTTATGTATTTTTCTGTAACTATATTTATTTGTTAAATTATTTTTCAGTCACTTTTTAGGTTAACAAAAAAAATGTGAGATTAATCAAGATCAGATGATATGAAAAAATGAATTGTGATGATTTTTTTTGCCATATCACCCAGCCCTGTCTGGGCCTACCAACAACCACCACAGGCATCACACAGACCATGACAAGGGTCCACTACAGACCGCTTTGCACTACTTGGGCCAGTGCTTGGCCCTGATAGTCAAAGAAAAATAAATCTTGGAGAACCTTTCATGGGTCCTGAGAAGCTCAGAACCCTGAGTTTCTAACCTGGTGTTCTTCATCTGAGGGACCAGAAGGTTTGATTAAAGCTCAGAGTCTGTTGGGGGATAATGAGCCCACTTAGGAGGCCCCCGCTCACCTGGGTTTACCCATCCAGCCCCACATACCATAAAACATAAAAACTAAAGTTTGGTGGTCTTCATTGTCCTCTGGTTCTGGGTCAGACTCTGGTTCTGGGTCAGACTCTGGTTCTGGGTCAGACTCTGGTTCTGGGTCAGACTCTGGTTCTGTGTCAGACCCAGACTCCAACATGTGAGTCTGGATGGACAGGTCTTCTCTTGTTTCTGCGCAGCTGTATAACCATAAATCCCTCTATCAAACTGGAATGATCTGGTCTGGAAGCTGGGGGGGGTAAAGAGACAGCCTCAACACGAGTTGATGTGAGACGTGCCTCAGAAAGGGGCGTGGCTTATGAGTTCCAATAAGGAGGAGTTCTGATGAAACCTGCTACAGACCCAGCTGAAGGGTTTACCTGTGGAAAAGGATTTGAGAGCTTTAATTCTACCTGCTGAAGGATGTTGGCTTCATGTTTACCTGTTGCTGACAGTGCCTCCAGGTGTTCTCAGGTTTCATATAAACGAATCAAAGTCTGGCCCGCCTCCAAGCCTCAGACACACCTGCGGTCTGCGTCTGTGTCCCTTCAGCAAACCTGACTGGTTTTCCTGGCTCACCTGTGGGTGTGTCTGAGTGGACCAGGTGTTCTTTGTTACAACAAACCTCAGAGGCACCTGTCTGTTGAGAGAACTAAACCCTGGGCTTTGTCTCACAGGCTCGTGATGTGTGCAGCAGTGAAGTGGTGGCCATCAAGAAGATGTCGTATAGCGGCAAGCAGACGAACGAGGTAACCTTCCTCCTCCTCCTCTTCGTCAGTGTTTCACGATGAACAGTGTTTACTCAGAACCTGACAGTAAAATGGTTGAACTGTCCCTTTAAAACAGATCTTAGCTGATGAAGACTGTAAAAGCTGTGTGACCTGCTGAAATGCTTTCAGTGTTTTGTGCAGACAGGAAGTTGTTTGCACAGCTTCCTGTCTGACTGTTTGCTGTCATGCAGAAATGGCAGGACATCATCAAAGAGGTGAAGTTCCTGCAGAGACTTCGACACCCCAACACCATCGAGTACCGAGGCTGCTACCTGAAAGAGCACACAGCATGGGTACGACTTTCTGTAATATTAAACACACACACACACATCCTCCTCTGACGGTTTGTGTGTTTCTTACAGCTGGTGATGGAGTACTGCCTCGGCTCTGCCTCAGACCTCCTGGAAGGTCAGTCCAGCTTCCTGCTCCATGTTCCCACTCTGACTCTTTACTGACTGAGTTTTTATTTCTTCTTTCAGTTCACAAAAAGCCCCTCCAGGAGGTGGAAATAGCTGCTATTACCCATGGTGCTCTGCAGGGGTTAGCATACCTTCACTCTCACAACATGATCCACAGGTAACGTCTGCTTCTGTCTGCCTGACTTAAAGCCTCCACATGCTCCCTGTGAGCTGCTGGAGTCTGCTGTCATTGTCTCAGTGTCGTTATGTCAGTGTCGTTGTCTCAGTGTCGTTATATCAGTGTCGTTGTCTCAGTGTCATTATATCAGTGTTGTTGTCTCGGTGTTGTCATCTCAGTGTTGTTGTCTCAGTGTCGTTATATCAGTGTTGTTGTCTCAGTGTCGTTATATCAGTGTTGTTGTCTCAGTGTCATTGTCTCAGTGTCGTTATATCAGTGCCGTTGTCTCAGTGTCGTTATATCAGTGTTGTTGTCTCAGTGTCGTTGTCTCAGTGTCGTTATATCAGTGTCGTTGTCTCAGTGTCATTATATCAGTGTTGTTGTCTCGGTGTTGTCATCTCAGTGTCGTCTCAGTATCGTCGTGTCAGTGTCATTGTCTCAGTGTCGTTATATCAGTGTTGTTGTCTCAGTGTTATTGTCTGTGTTGTTGTTTCAGTATCGTCTCAGTATTGTTGTCTCAGTATCATCGTCTCAGTGTAGTCATCTCAGTGTCGTTTTCATTGTCGTTGTCTCAGTGTCATCTTTGTATTGTTGTCCCAGTATCATCGTCTCAGTGTCGTCTGCATCGTTGTCTCAGTGTCATTCACTTGTCAGCCTCAAATCTTCCACCACTTCCTGTCACAACCAACCAAGACAACTTTTCATCCTCTGCTTGAAAACTTAAGCCCCGCCTCTATTGTTCAGTCTCACTCTTGTTTGTTCACATCTGTTGGGTTGTGCTCAGGTGTGAGTGTCTCCATGTCAGCGTGTCTTCACGCTGTCCTAGTGCTGGACAATATTTAAATATTGACATTTATTGCAATGAAAAATGTTTCAATAACAGTGATATGACAAAAAAAGATCAACACTACCACTGATTACGCCATGCTAACTACAAGCTAACAACAAGCTAACTACAAGCTAACAACAAGCTAACTACAAGCTAACTACAAGCTAAAAACAAGCTAACTACAAGCTAAAAACAAGCTAACTACAAGCTAAAAACAAGCTAACAATCCAACAAGAAGCTAAGAAGAAGCTACCTCCAACACAGAGCATGTCTGCACTGGAATGAGCTCAGCAGCTGTGAGTGAAGAAGGTCCACAGCTGGAAAGAGAAGCAGTCGTTCAGTGTGTGGAGGTGGTTCTGATAACTTCACTCTTCAGTCTGCTGTGAAACCAGCTGCAGAGTCTGAGTCACATCAGACCTAGCTGTCCACAGAACATTCTGACTGTAGGAAAATAAACCTGACCTCAGCTGTCACCTGCTTTACCTGTGTGACATCATGACACCTGATGTATTGATGGATGTGAGTGTTGCTCCTGATGTCTCCTCCTCTCTGCAGGGACGTGAAGGCAGGAAACATCCTGCTGACGGAGCCGGGTCAGGTCAAACTGGGGGACTTCGGCTCAGCCTCCATCGTGTCTCCGGCCAACTCGTTTGTGGGGACACCCTACTGGTGCGTCTTTGTGTCTTCTCTCATCTGTCTCGTGTGTGTTGCTGGTTTGCTTTTCGACGTCACCATTTTAAATGGAATCACCTTGTTATGTCTGTTAGCAAAATATCTCACAGACCAGCAGACAAAGGAAGTCTTATTGGATGTTTGTCCTTATTTAAAGTGTACCTTACCCCCCTGTGAAAAGATAACTCCGCCCCAAGGCGAAGTTTGAAAAATGCATCAAAGTGGGTAGGGGAGGGGGTGTGGGTAGGGGAGGTGTGGTTAGAGTGAGGAGGTGTGGCCAGGACAAGAGAACGTGACAGGCAGCTAGCATTAGCAAAATTGATGCTACATGGAGAGTGACCACAGTATCACAGATAGTTACATGACATGTTAGATAAATTTGAAAAGGAGGTTTTTAAAATATCCGT
>NW_013954758.1:13586-16927 GCF_001266775.1 Austrofundulus limnaeus
CCAACATGCAAATTAGCCTGCAGTACCACTGCTCTACCCATGTGTGCAGCAAAAAGATGTTTTTAGACCAAATATTACAGATTTGAACAAATACGCACAAAAACATCACAATTAGCACAGAAACAGTACTATATAACATTTTAGACACATTCTAGACAGTTTATCAGCTAAAAAAGGTTAATTTTGGTTAAGCTACTCTTTAAGAYGGCCTCCACAGTAGGGTTGGGCAATATTGGCAAAAAAAAWAATCACGATTAATTGTGGTATTTAGCCAAAAACAATTAATTTGATGATTAATTCCCTGGAGTCCCTGGACACCCTTATGTCCTGGTCACATGACCAGTTTAGTGGGAAAGATTTGCTCTTCATAAAAATCTGTTACAAATTGTGTCAAACTTACAGACTTCAGGCTGTGCATCAAATTTTTAAATAGTGTTGATAAATAAGTTACAGAACTTTTTTAATGTTCATCATATCTGAAGCAGAGGAGCACAGAGAGGAGCACAGAGAGGAGCACAGAGAGGAGCACAGAGAGGAGCACAGAGAGGAGCACAGAGAGGAGCACAGAGAGGAGCACAGAGAGGACTCTGCCTGGTGGCATTAATCATATTAATCATCAAGTGCCAAAAAATAATCGATTGTTTTTCTGACGATTACTTGCACACGATAYGATTATGATCAACCCTACTCCACAGCTAACAGAAGCTTTAGTGTGGTAGTATTTGAGAGTGATAGCCATCAGAGAGTCTGAGGGCCAACAGGTGACTCAGATCTTCAGTGGTCCTGTTTACAGTGTGATGTCTTCAGTCTGACTGGTCTTATTCCTGCTGCAGGATGGCTCCTGAGGTGATTCTGGCCATGGATGAGGGTCAGTACGATGGGAAGGTGGACGTCTGGTCTCTGGGCATCACCTGCATCGAGCTGGGTAGGACCTGGCAGGACCTGGCAGGACCTGAGGATGTGTAAGCTGTTAGARGTCTGCTCATAAATGTCTCCATCTTGTCCCCAGCTGAGAGGAAGCCCCCGCTCTTCAACATGAACGCTATGAGTGCCTTATACCAGATCGCTCAGAATGAGAGTCCTGTCCTGCAGTCCAATCACTGGTGAGGCCCCGCCCCCTCACCTGCACATCTGTTTTCACTCTGCTTGTTGTCTGCCCCCACCTGTTTGCCCCCCAGTCTCCAGAGACACGGTGGTCTCTTGGGTGGTCCCGTCCTGAGCTTCTGCTTGTTTTCAGGTCCGACTCGTTCCGCAGCTTCGTGGACTCGTGTCTTCAGAAGATTCCTCAGGACCGGCCCACGTCAGACGTGCTGTTAAACGTGAGCACTGTCTCAGAATCTCTGTGGTGGGGTTTGTGCTCCACACCGTCCTCACCTGTTGTCTCCTCCCCCTGCCCCTCCCCCTGCCCCTAGCATCGCTTCCTGTGCCGCGAGCGTCCACAGACCGTCATCATGGACCTGATCGCACGCACCAAGGACGCCGTGAGAGAACTGGACAACCTGCAGTACCGCAAGATGAAGAAGATCCTGTTCCAGGAAACCCAGCAGAACGGACCTGTGTCCGAGGGAGGGGACGATGAAGAGGTGAGGAGGAWGATGATGATGATGATGATGATGATGATGATGTGAATTTATCTGGAAATCCAAACCAGCAACCTGGATTCTTATTAATGTTCAGATTAATGTTAGCTGTGTTTAGATTAGCTGTAGTAACTGGTCAAACTGAAACTTTGATTTTTGTTTTGACCTGAAATATAATCCAGATTATATCTTGTTTTGACCTGAAGATTAATCCAGATTATAACCTATTCTGTTCTAAAGAATAATCCAGATTATATATTGTTTTGTTCTTAGGTTTAATCCAGATAATACTGTATCTTGTTTTGTCCTGGAGTATAATCCAGATTATAGTTTGTTTTGTTCTGAGGTTTAATCCAGATTATATCTTGATTTGTTCTAAAGTATATGCCAGATTATATCTTGTTTTGTCCTGGGGTATAATCCAGATTATATCTTGTTTTGTCCTGGGGTTTAATCCATATAATATCTTGTTTTGACATGGAGTATAATCCAGATTATCACTTGTTTTGTTCTAAAATATAATCCAGATTATCATTTCTTTTGTTCTGAGATTTAATCCAGAAAATATCTTGTTTTTTTCCTGGAGTATAATCCAGATAATATCTTGTTTTGTTCTAAAGTATAATCCATATTATTACTTGTTTTTTCCTGGAGTATAATCCAGATTATAACCTGTTCTGTTCAAAAGTTTAATCCAGATAATATATTGTGTTGTCCTGGAGTATAATCCAGATTATATCTTGTTTTCTTTTTAGGTTTAATACAGATAATATCTTGTTTTGTCCTAGAGTATAATCCAGATTAAATCTTTTTTTGTTCTAAAGTATAATCCAGATTATCACTTGTTTTGTCCTGGAGTATAATCCAGATTATAACCTGTTCTGTTCTATAGTATAATCCAGATTATTAGTTGTTCTGTTCTATATTATAATCCAGATTATATCTTTTTTGTTCTAAAGTATAATCCAGATTATCACTTGTTTTGTCCTGGAGTATAATCCAGATTATTTTTTACCTGGATTACTGAGATGCATCAGGACAGATTATTAGTTGTTCTGTTCTATAGTATAATCCAGATTATTTTTTACCTGGATTACTGAGATGCATCAGGACAGATTATTAGTTGTTCTGTTCTATAGTATAATCCAGATTATCACTTGTTTTGTCCTGGAGTATAATCCAGATTATTTTTACCTGGATTACTGAGATGCATCAGGACAGATTATTAGTTGTTCTGTTCTATAGTATAATCCAGATAATATCTTGTTTTTTCTTGGAGTATAATCCAGATTATAACCTGTTTGAAGTCAACCTGACGGCAGGTACAGGTGTGTCAGTAAAGGTGAGCTGCTGTGTTTCAGGAGGTGGAGCCCTACCTGCTGCAGACAGGAACAGTGAACAGCATGGAGAGCTCCCAGTCCGTTCCCAGTATGTCCATCTCAGCCAGTTCTCAGAGCAGCTCAGTTAACAGCCTGGCTGATGCTTCAGACGACAGCAGCACAGAGATGGCCATGATGCAGGAGGGGGAGCACACCGTCACCTCCAACAGCTCCATCATCCACAGACCCACTGTGAGTACCCGTCAGCCCGTTAGACCTGTGAGGCTGAAACCCTCTGAAACCTTCTGAAACAATCTGAAACCCTCTGAAACCTTCCAAAACTCTCTGAAACTCTCTGAAACCTTCTGAAACTTTCTGAAACCTTCTGAAACTCTCTGAAACCTTCCAAAACTCTCTGAAACTCTCTGAAACCTTCTGAAAC
>NW_013954758.1:19728-21083 GCF_001266775.1 Austrofundulus limnaeus
GCTAATAATAGCAGAAGCTCCGTTGTACAACCATATGAGACCCAGAGGCAGAGTCGTGGTCCCAGCTTCTTTTTTTTCTCACTCTGCATGCTGTTACCAGAGCAGGGAGCAGCAGTGGTCAAAATACCTCAGAAACTCCAACAAATAGGCTTTAACAAGGCTTTAATAAGATAAACAATAGAGCTACATGAGAAAACATGTTCATAATGAACGGGAAAAAAAATTAAACTGTGTCCGTGCCGATCTCGAACCCCAGTTTCCCTCTCTCTGGTCCAACACTCTACCCATTGCCCTGTTGGAGGCTTGTTGTGAACAGAGCTACACATTACACAACAACACGGTGAGGACTTTTTATACTGAGGAGGAGGAGCCTCACCTGGGGGTTGTTAGGTAAGGGGCTGAACACAGGTTCTGGTGGGTTGTCGTACGACTTGTGACATCACAAAATGACAGAAGTATAAAACTGGTTGTTAATACACATTAAAAATACATTTACTTACAGTATATATACCCCTGGGTGCATTTTTTTGGTCCTAGGACAGTTTTTTTAAGAAGTACATACCCAAAGTTGAGTAAAAAAAACCTTTAAAAAGTGAATTTTGCATAATAGGTCCCCTTTAATATGGGTTTGTGCGGACAGAGGGGGGACAGGTTCAGGTCTGGAGTCCTGTCTGAGCTGGTCTGGATCTGAACTGTCTGGTGTCTCTGTGTGCTTCTGCAGACTAAAGCTGCTCTGGCAGAAGAGAGGAAGTTCCAGCAGCAGATCCTGGGTCAGCAGAAGAAAGAGCTGAACTGTTTACTGGACTCTCAGAAACGCCAGTATCGCCTGCGCAAGGAGCAGCTGAAAGAAGTAAAACCTCCCAGCACCACGCATCAGGGCTGCATCTTACCACTGTTTTAATAATCCGTTCATCTCTCCATGRTTTTTTAGATTAATCAGCCAAATCATTAAGATACTTAATTACATAAATATAAGTAGATATAAATTGATTTATTTCCTGTATAAATTAGGGATGTAAGTTTTCAATAAATGTGAAGTTGATTTATCTTAGAGATTGATTAACAATTAACTGATAAGCAGCTGTTTTCTTAAAAACAGTTTTTTATTGACTCAAGAGGGTCTTTTCATAACATGAAGGATTTATTTAACAATATGCTAAATTAAAAAAGAAGCACATCATAAATATTTTCACAGTTGATTTTGCAGCTGTGTTAAATAGTGACTGGAAAAAAACAAAGTGGATTTGTCATACATTAATAAACTTGGTTATAGCTATAAAACACAACAAAACAGAAATTTAAAAGTTTGCTGAATGAGGAAAACAGATAAATAGAGTAAAATATGATCTTTAGAT
>NW_013954758.1:21405-23158 GCF_001266775.1 Austrofundulus limnaeus
GTCTGAAATGGTCTTCTTTGACCCAGTAAGTGTTTTTTCCCTTCATCCTGAAACTTTTTGCTGTTTATCAAATAACTTTGAGCCCCGGTCAGAAAAAAGACTGGAGGGTTTTATATTTCTGGCCCGAGAGGAGGAAACAAATGATGGGCTGAGATTTTTTTGTTTTGTTTTGTTTTGTTTTGTTGTTTCCCCACAGGATGTGTTTCCTCGTCGCGGCGCAGCTCGCATCAAATCAGCCCATCTTTAAAAAAATAAAATGTGTCATAAATACTTCTTATCATAACTTCAGATCTACTTAGCCTAACAACACAATTTAAAAACTGGTTTAAAGTTCAAAGTCTCTACTTTTCAGAGAGAGGGCGGATCTTTACAGGTAGATTTTTTTCCTTCCTAAACTTTATTTAGGTCAGCCAGAATTGACAACGCTCTGCGGGTGATGTAAACGGCTCTTCGACAAGGAGAGAGACATAAATTGCTCAACACAACGAATCAATAATGAAATTTGTTGCCAACAATTTTAATAATCGATTTTATCAATTTATTGTTGCAGCCCTACAACCCCTCAGCCGTTGTTTCCTGCTCCAAATAAAAGGAGAGGAAACAGAACCTGGTGTCAGCAGCACCTGAACCACTGCTCTTTGTTTCCTCCCCACAGGAGCTGAGCGAGAACCAGTCCACTCCGAAGAGGGAGAAGCAGGAGTGGTTGATCCGTCAGAAGGAGTGTCTGCAGCAGATGCAGGCAGAGGAGGAGGCCAGCCTGCTGAGGAGGCAGAGGCAGTACTACGAGCTGCAGTGTCGTCAGTACAAGAGGAAGATGCTGCTGGCTCACCACAACCTGGAGCAGGACCTGCTCCGAGAGGTAGGCTCCAAAGCCCCTGAAGGTCTCCTGATCTCTAGCTGTTCTCCTCAGGCTTCATGTCGGCACTGTTTGATGACATGGTCTCCTTCCTGTCAGGAGCTGAATAAGAAGCAGACTCAGAAGGACCTGGAGTGCGCCATGTTGCTGCGGCACCACGAGTCCACCCAGGAGCTGGAGTTCAGACAGCTGAGCATAGTGCAGAGAACCCGGGCTGAACTGATCCGGACTCAGCACCAGACAGAACTCACCAACCAGATGGAGTACAACAAGCGGCGCGAGCAGGAGCTCAGACAGAAACACACCGTGGAGGTCCGCCAGCAGCCCAAGAGTCTGAAGGTGAGGAACCTCCCAGAACCCGAGCCGGATCTGCAGGAGGTTCTGATTCTGGACTGAAACTAACCGTCTCACATCAAATATTAATTCATCTTTGGTGATTTTTCCTTAATGTTTTAGTCCAAAGAGCTGCTGATCAAACGGCAGTTCCAGGAAACCTGCAAGATCCAGACCCGTCAGTACAAAGCTCTGCGGAACCACCTGCTGGAGAACACACCAAAGTCAGACCACAAGACCGTTCTCAAACGCCTCAAAGATGAGCAGACACGGAAACTAGCCATCCTGGCTGAGCAGTACGACCATTCCATCAATGACATGCTGTCCACACAGGCTGTGAGCAAGGTGAGCACACGCTAACATGCTGACATCACGCCAACAACATGCTGACAACATGCTGACATCACGCCAACAACATGCTGACATCACGCCAACAACATGCTGACAACATGCTGACAACATGCTGACATCACAACAACAACATGCTGACATCACAACAACAACATGCTGACATCACAACAACAACATGCTGACATCACGCCAACAACATGCTGACAACATGCT
>NW_013954758.1:24158-26179 GCF_001266775.1 Austrofundulus limnaeus
ACAACATGCTGACATCACTCCAACAACATGCTGACATCACTCCAACAACATGCTGACAACATGCTGACATCACTCCAACAACATGCTGACATCACTCCAACAACATGCCAACAACATGCTGACATCACTCCAACAACATGCTGACATCACTCCAACAACATGCTGACATCACCCTGACAAACATTGATCAGAATTCACAAGAACCGGCTTCAGAGAACCAGTGGAAGTCTCCGCCTCCTAACCTGTGGGGTTGGTTCTGCAGATCCGGTTGGATGAGACCCAGGAGACGGAGTACCAGGTTCTGCACATGCAGCTGCAGCAGGAGCTGGAACTGCTCAACGCCTACCAGAGTAAAATCAAGATCCACACGGACACGCAGCACGAGCGTGAGGTGAAGGAGCTGGAGCAGAGGGTGTCCATCCGCCGAGCGCTGCTGGAGCAGAGGGTACCAGAGGAGAACCTCAGGTTGTGTTTGACTCCTGAACCCCTCCTGCTGTCTGACGCTGTGTTTTGTCTCATCAGATCGAGGAGGAGATGCTTTCCGTTCAGACGGAGCGGTCCGAGCGGATCCGGACTCTGCTGGAGCGCCAGGCCCATGAGATCGAGGCCTTCGACTCAGAGAGCATGCGTCTGGGCTTCAGCAACATGGCTCTGACTGGGATCTCTGCAGAGGCCTACAACCAGGGCTACCCCACCCCCAGCCCCTCCTCCGGCACCGGAGGGTGGCCGTCGAGGCCCGTCCCGCGCTCCGGCAGCCACTGGAGCCACAGCGTCCAGAACTCTGTGGCCACACCCTCCTGGCGCAGTCAGAACCACAGCGTGGGGGGGTTCAGCCGGGCCGAGTCGGTGGTCTCCACCCACGGTGACCTGACGAAGAGCGTGAGGGGGCCCTCCTCCTCCTCCCACCTGCAGCAGCACTACCAGCACCACCAGAGCACACCGCAGCTGTACCGCGACGAGCGGGACCCCCGGGAGCGAGAGCGAGCCCGGGAGTGGGTGGGGGGCGGGGGGCACTACTCCCATCACTCCCAGGGCCTCCACCACCTCTCCTCTCACTCCTCCTCCCAGTCCCTGGCCCTCCTGCCCCCCTCATCGCAGCCCCCGCCCATCTCCCTGTCCTCCTCCTCCCCTCCCTCCTCCGCCTCCTCCTCCTCCTCCTCCTCACAGGGGGGCTACGGAGGCGGGGGCCTGAGTCTGAGCGTCAGGGGCCCCGGCCTGATGGCCCTCAGGAACAGCCCCCAGCCACTCAGGAGGACGGCCTCCGGGGGCCCGGGTGGCGGCGTGGGGAGCGACGGGGGCCTCAGCCGCAGCACGTCCGTCACCTCCCACATCTCCAACGGCTCGCACCTGTCCTACTCATGAAGGCCCCGCCCCCTCCTCCCCAGCAGGACCAGGACTGGGATCAGGTGTGGGCTCGATGTGTCATCATCAACAAGTCCAGGTCTTCTGCAGAGGAGCCTGATGGTCCTGTGATGAGGAGGATGAGGAGCTTCCTCTCAGCCTGCTGCGCTTTAAAACCTGTAAATCATGTAAAAACTGTTGATCTGTCAAATAAAACACTGCCATCGTCTGCTGCCTCCATCCTCTGAAGAAACCTTCTGCAGCAGCTCCTCCAGGACCTCCAGCTCCTCCAGGACCTCCAGCTCCTCCAGGACCTCCAGCTCCTCCAGGACCTCCAGCTCCTCCAGGACCTCCAGCTCCTCCAGCTCTGGAGACCCTGAGAAGAACCTGAGAACATTCCTGCAGACGTTGAGTTTCCCACCGTGCTGACCTTTGACCCCGCCCCCCAGTGGTTGTGTAGATCAGATGTGCGTTAATGAGAACATTGTGTGTGTGGAGGCGTGTACAGGACCTGTTTGTACATGTGTGTATTTTACCTACACATTGTTGTGGAACTGCTAACGTTGTACAAACACTAACTTTAAAACTTATTTTGTCACGTGACTAAAGCCAGTTTGTACTAGAAGCAGACAAAAAGATGCCATCATCATCATCATCATCATCATCATCACTATTATTAT
>NW_013954758.1:27179-28742 GCF_001266775.1 Austrofundulus limnaeus
CCGTGTCTCCATGCTGGACACCCGTGTCTCCATGCTGGACACCCGTGTCTCCATGCTGGACACCCGTGTCTCCATGCTGGACACCCGTGTCTCCATGCTGGATGCAGTGAGAGGACAGAATGTTGTGAAACAAACTTTATTTGTTGTTGTTGTAAATGTTGAGGCAGGTGGGGACAGAGGGACATGTTGGACAGAGACACTCAGAGGACAGAGGGACATGTTGGACAGAGACACTCAGAGGACAGAGGGACATGTTGGACAGAGACAGTCAGAGGACAGAGGGACGTGTTGGACAGAGACACTCAGAGGACAGAGGGACATGTTGGACAGAGACACTCAGAGGACAGAGACGAGTCAGGAGACGTCCACAGAGGAAAACCTTCAAACTGACACTTTTTATTTTTAAAGTTTTTTTTTATTATTCCTGAAGAGATTTTAGTCTGAGAGAAAAACAATCTTTTCTTTCAAATGGGTCAGAACCRGTCCAGAACCAGGTGTTTGGACACAGTTTCAGCTGGTCTCCTTGTGGAGCCTGTTTCTTTGGCTGTTTTTCTTCTAGAAGCACTTTAGACTTTGGATCTTTGACAGATGTTCAGTCATTAAAGGAACAGGACCAGTCTGCACCGAGTCCATCTTTAACAGCTCCTTTTATTAAAGTTCACATGGAAAAAGACCTCCTTCAGACCAGCTGCAGGAGGACCAGCTGCAGGGGGGCCAGCTGCAGGAGGACCAGCTGCAGAGGGACCAGCTGCAGGGGGGCCAGCTGCAGGAGGACCAGCTGCAGGAGGACCAGCTGCAGGAGGACCAGCTGCAGAGGGACCAGCTGCAGAGGGACCAGCTGCAGGAGGACCAGCTGCAGGAGGACCAGCTGCAGAGGGGCCAGCTGCAGAGGGACCAGCTGCAGAGGGGCCAGCTGCAGAGGGACCAGCTGCAGAGGGACCAGCTGCAGAGGGACCAGCTGCAGGGGGGCCAGCTGCAGGAGGACCAGCTGCAGGGGGGCCAGCTGCAGGAGGACCAGCTGCAGAGGGACCAGCTGCAGGAGAACCAGCTGCAGGGGGGCCAGCTGCAGGAGGACCAGCTGCAGAGGGACCAGCTGCAGGGGGGCCAGCTGCAGGAGGACCAGCTGCAGGAGGACCAGCTGCAGAGGGACCAGCTGCAGAGGGACCAGCTGCAGAGGGACCAGCTGCAGAGGGACCAGCTGCAGAGGGACCAGCTGCAGGAGGACCAGCTGCAGAACCTGGTGGTCTGCAGAACAGGAAGTCACATTTCTCCTGTTAAACACTGCAGTCAGTTTGAAACATGTCCGCTGGTTTTCCTCTACAATCAAACTGTTCCTGGTTGTTGTTGTTTGTGAGGATGAGGATGATGGATGAGGATGATGGATGAGGATGAGGATGAGGATGAAGGAGTTTCAAATGTTCACTGAAAGTTGTTGGAAGAAATGTTGCAGTTGTACAGAACCTTAAAAATAGCTTTGGGGAAAATAAAAGATGAAAAACCTGAAGTGTCTTTGTTTTTATTGTTCTGAGGTTTTAGCTCCTAGTTCCTGAAATACATTTAAAA
>NW_013954758.1:30375-32149 GCF_001266775.1 Austrofundulus limnaeus
GGTGAGCACAGGTGAGCACAGGTGAGCACAGGTGAGCACAGGTGAGCAGGCGTGGGGCAGCTGAGGGGTGGGCCTTGCTCAGGGCCCACAGTGGGGCTGGTTGGTCTGGTCCAATAAAAAAAATTCTTTAAAAAGCATCTTAGTTGATTTATTAAAGGTTTACAGTTTTCAGATGAAGTAGTTACAGTTTAACTATTACCAGGTACCAGAACTACCACTGTGTGGTTCTGGTCCAGTGGGTCAGTGTGGTTCTGTATTGTTCCTGCAGGGTACGCTCGGATCGTGTTGGCTCTGGTGTCGTTCTCCCTGATGCAGTGCTGCCCGTGGCCCGCCATGTTCTGCTACCTGCTGAGCGCTTTGTTGGACGCCTTCGATGGTCACGCTGCTCGAGCTCTGGACCAGTGTAGGTACCAGAACCAGAACTGGACCCAACCTCTGACCATCTTTTCAAACATGACTGACAGGCTGACTCCTGTCTTTATTCAGTTATTCCCTCAGTGAGGACTGACAGGCTGACTCTTTTCTTTTGTCAGTTATTCCCTCAGTGAGGACTGACAGGCTGACTCCTGTCTTTTGTCAGTTATTCCCTCAGTGAGGACTGACAGGCTGACTCCTGTCTTTTGTCTGTTATTCCCTCAGTGAGGACTGACAGGCTGACTCCTGTCTTTTGTCTGTTATTCCCTCAGTGAGGACTGACAGGCTGACTCTTGTCTTTTGTCTGTTATTCCCTCAGTGAGGACTGACAGGCTGACTCTTGTCTTTCAGCCACTAAGTTCGGGGCCATGTTGGACATGCTGACGGACCGCTGTGCCACCATGTGTCTGCTGGTCAACCTGTCTCTGCTCTACCCCTCCTTCACCTTCCTGTTCCAGCTCAGCATGTGTCTGGACGTGGCCAGCCATTGGCTGCACCTGCACAGGTGACGAATCCTAGCACCTGCGCAGGTCTGAACACCTGCAGGACTCGGTGTTCCAGTCAGAGTTTGTCTTCTTGGTGACCGTCCTCCTGAAGAAACTCGTTTTTATAAATTTGTAAATCTTCAGGATCCTAGTAGTGATGTTGTGACTTGTTGTGACTGACTTGTTGTGACACTGACTTGTTGTGACACTGACTTGTTGTGACTCTGACTTGTTGTGACTGACTTGTTGTGACACACTGACTTGTTGTGACACTGACTTGTTGTGACTGTCTTGTTGTGACACTGACTTGTTGTGACACTGACTTGTTGTGACTGTCTTGTTGTGACACTGACTTGTTGTGACTGTCTTGTTGTGACTCTGACTTGTTGTGACTTGTTGTGACTGTCTTGTTGTGACACTGACTTGTTGTGACACTGACTTGTTGTGACACTGACTTGTTGTGACTCTGACTTGTTGTGACTGACTTGTTGTGACACTGACTTGTTGTGACACTGACTTGTTGTGACTCTGACTTGTTGTGACTCTGACTTGTTGTGACACTGACTTGTTGTGACTCTGACTTATTGTGACTGTCTTGTTGTGACACTGACTTGTTGTGACACTGACTTGTTGTGACACTGACTTGTTGTGAGTCTGACTTGTTGTGACTGTCTTGTTGTGACACTGACTTGTTGTGACTCTGACTTGTTGTGACTGACTTGTTGTGACTCTGACTTCTTGTGACACTGACTTGTGACTCTGACTTGTTGTGACACTGACTTGTTGTGACACTGACTTGTTGTGACACTGACTTGTTGTGACACTGACTTGTTGTGACTCTGACTTGTTGTGACTGACTTGTGACACTGACTTGT
>NW_013954758.1:33149-33390 GCF_001266775.1 Austrofundulus limnaeus
ACTGACTTGTTGTGACTGTCTTGTTGTGACTCTGACTTGTTGTGACTTGTTGTGACACTGACTTGTTGTGACACTGTCTTGTTGTGACACTGACTTGTTGTGACACTGACTTGTTGTGACTCTGACTTGTTGTGACTGACTTGTTGTGACTTACTTGTTGTGACTCTGACTTGTTGTGACTGACTTGTTGTGACTCTGACTTGTTGTGACTCTGACTTGTTGTGACTGACTTGTTGTGACT
>NW_013954759.1:0-1560 GCF_001266775.1 Austrofundulus limnaeus
AGTAAACATTAGCTTTTCTTTATTTTCTTTTTTTCAGTAACAGGTTTTTATTTAATAGAATTTTTCAACAAAAAAATCACAATATATCACCTTGTTTACAGAATCACAATATATCAGGATAAATCAGGATAAATCAGGATTTATCAGGATAAATCAGGATAAATCAGGATTTATCAGGATAAATCAGGATTTATCAGGATAAATCAGGATAAATCAGGATATATCAGGATAAATCAGGATTTATCAGGATAAATCAGGATATATCAGGATATATCAGGATATATCAGGATAAATCAGGATAAATCAGGATAAATCAGGATAAATCAGGATAAATCAGGATTTATCAGGATTTATCAGGATTTATCAGGATATATCAGGATATATCAGGATAAATCAAGATAAATCAGGCTACATGGTATGGTGACCCCTCTGTCATGTATCGTATCTCTAAATTCGAACCAACACAGGTCCAGACAGAACTGAAAGTGTTTATGTTCCTCTGGTCTGTGACGCTGCAGACCTCCTGTACACTCCCACTGAGCTGCTGTCTCCTCTCACTGAGCTGCTGTCTCCACTCCCACTGAGCTGCTGTCTCCACTCACTGAGCTGCTGTCTCCACTCACTGAGCNCTGAGACTTTATTATCACCGCTGAAGTCTTTTTATTTATATTAATCGCAGCTGTTCTTCAGCAGTAGCTGCGCGCGAGGCAGCAGGACGTCACTGTGATGGCGGCCGACCGGCGCGAGGACAAAGGTGAGTTAGCTGTTAGCATTAGCATACGTCATGTCTATGATCAATAATGGACCGCTTGTTGACGCGCTTGACTTTTCACGCAAACCAGTGAATAAAACCACGTGAGACGCAGTAAGAGCGCGTGCTAACAGCCCACCGTCTCTGAGCGGCCCGGCTGCTGGTCTCTGACCGCCTGGTGGCGCTTTCTGCTCGGCGGAGGCCCAGTCCGCTGACCGCTGGAGAGTCCGGGTCCAGACTGAAACCATCTTTACGTCATCCGTGCTCCAGTTTAGCTACACACACGTCACGTGACTCTGGTTGCGCAATAAATGGTCTCCTGGTTTAGGTCCTGGTCCAGGTCCTGGTCCTGGTCCTGGTCCTGGAACTAGATCTACCCAGTGACCCTCTGAACCAAAACCAGTGCGTTCCTCCTGCAGTCTTCTGGTTTCTGTCAGATCAGGGTCATCAGCTCATGGACGTGCTGCACTGGTCACTTTCTTCCAACGTTTGTTCCCAGTGGAGAAAAACTGGTTACGCTCCTCAAATGTTGGGATTAATGGGATTAATATGAAGGCCAGTGGGGCTGGCTGATAAACATAATCTACAGCTAATCTACAGCTAATCTACAGCTAATCTTGAGGCGAGCCAACCTGTGATTAGGCATGGGCCGAACACCAGTTTCAAGGTAAACAAGTCACAGTTTCAAAAGCACTAAATAGTTGTTGTATGGTTTCTACAGTTTGACAGAACTAGGGGTGTAAGAAAATATCGATACACTGAAATATCACGATATTTCATTTCCTGATACTGTATCGATATTCTAAAGC
>NW_013954759.1:3688-4268 GCF_001266775.1 Austrofundulus limnaeus
GTCTCCACTCTCACTGAGCTGCTGTCTCCTCTCTCACTGAGCTGCTGTCTCCTCTCTCACTGAGCTGCTGTCTCCTCTCTCACTGAGCTGCTGTCTCCTCTCACTGAGCTGCTGTCTCTCAGCTCTGTGGGGGGGGGTGTGATGGAGGCTGAAGGACAGAGCTCCTCTCTCACTGAGCTGCTGTCTCTCAGCTCTGTGGGGGGGGGTGTGATGGAGGCTGAAGGACAGAGCTCCACTCTCACTGAGCTGCTGTCTCCACTCACACTGAGCTGCTGTCTCTCAGCTCTGTGGGGGGGGGTGTGATGGAGGCTGAAGGACAGAGCTCTTCTCTCACTGAGCTGCTGTCTCCACTCACTGAGCTGCTGTCTCTCAGCTCTGTGGGGCAGTGTGATGGAGGCTGAAGGACAGAGCTCCACTCACTGAGCTGCTGTCTCCACTCACTGAGCTGCTGTCTCTCAGCTCTGTGGAGCAGTGTGATGGAGGCTGAAGGACAGAGCTCCTCTCTCACTGAGCTGCTGTCTCCTCACACTGAGCTGCTGTCTCCTCTCTCACTGAGCTGCTGTCTCCTCTCTCACTGAGC
>NW_013954759.1:5733-7220 GCF_001266775.1 Austrofundulus limnaeus
ACAGTGGAGTCTCTCTGATTGGTTGATGCTGGAAATATGTCACTACGTCACACAGTGGAGTCTCTCTGATTGGTTGAGGCGCCGCAGCATTTCCCGATGCTGCTTGAAGCGCGTCCACCATAGACTTTGTATGTAAACCTGAGGCTCCTGAAGCTGAAATCATGTTCGGTGTGAACGCAGCATCAGACAATTCACACATTTTATTCTCCTCAGCTGTGTGTGCGCTCTGTGTGTGTTTCCAACTATGTGACAAAAATATAAACCAGTTTACAGACTGGACTGAGGGTCTTTGATCAGTTTTAGGCTGATCTGTTTTCTTGTCTGAGGTTAAATGATTTTCAGTTTCATCATCGTTCAGTTTAAACAATAAAAACTAAAATAAAAATCTAACRCTGTGTTCAGACGCTCCTTACATCCAGAAAACACAACAGAGTCATATTTCTGTGGGTTCAGCTCAGATCTGTGACTTTGTGAGTTAAAACTGTCGACTGAAAAACTTTGTGTGTCTGCTGCACATTCTCACAGCAGGTGAAAAGTGTGTGTAAATATACACACACATATTTAAACATGTTACCATGTGTCATAAGAAGCAGGTTTATTTTGAATAAACATAATAAACATGTTCATTCCTACAAAACTGTCAAATATATTTACACACAACACTAAACTGATTCAGATTAACATCAAATAAATCATGTTTTATAATTAAATGTCTGTCAATACCCCACCTTAAAATAAAATAAAAAAACACAGCCCACCACCACCAGTTAAAACAATCCTGGGGAAACCCTGTAACCTATCCAAGATGGCYGCCACAGCTGATGGACTTCAGATGGTAAAAACACAGAGATCTTCAGTTCTCCTAAAATATGTTTAMAACTGCTTCAGCACACAACTCCTGTCTGTTTATGCTACGGTTAGCTTTTAGCTGCTGTTCTGATTGTTTTAGTTTGTTAACTTTCACTTTGCTACCGTTCTGCTCCTTTTAGTAATTATCTGCTGTTTTACTACCTTTATTTTGTATCTTTGAATCGTATCCTCTGCTCCCACAGTATGCTAACAGTAGCATCTGTTTTGGTAATTCTAGCATTTCTGTTGCTAATTTAAAACAGTCTTGAAAAAAAAAACTTATATTTTGCTCATCTTAATTTTCAAATCTGCCTTTCTTTTTGCACTGATTTAACAAACGTAACTTTATTATATCAAAATGTACAAATGTTTTACTTTCAGCTAACGTCTGCTGCCTTTAGCTCTTACTTTGTTACCACTTTATGCTTTCAGCTAACAATTTACACATTTTCTGTTATCAGTTTTCTAATACTGATATGTTTTACTATGATTTACATATGTTTTACTACTTTTAAATTTAGTATTTATTTTGCTGATTTTAGCCACAGTTTTGACTATTTTAATGTTGCTCGCAAGTTTTTAAAATTTGTTCTTTAAAGGGATCATTGATTAGTTGTAACATTAGACTGTATTTAACA
>NW_013954759.1:8168-11598 GCF_001266775.1 Austrofundulus limnaeus
GGTTCTTTAACTTTATTTAGCTTTAGCATTTGTTTGACATATTTTAGCATCTGATTTGCTAACTTTAGCTCTTTCGTGTGGCTTGCTAACTTTCACATTTGCATTGTTAGCTTGTAGGTTAATTTAGCTTTAGCTTCCTGTATGTTAATTTTAACTACTTTGATTATTTTATAACATTTAACTATTGTTCTGCTGCTTTTAGCTCCTTGTCTGTTGGTTTTATCTTTCACATAGTATCTGCTGCCTTTAGCTGTTTTTATGTTGTACCGACTGTTCTGCTGCTTTCAGTTTCAGACAGACACTTCTTCACCTTACCTGCTAACACTTTGCTAATAGATATTAGCATGTTTTCTTATCATTTGCAGCTGTTTTGCTTAGTTAATCTTTAATATTTTGTTATAAGTTTAACCAGTTTTTTTTACCAGCTGTCTTACTTATTTTAGCTTTAGCTTGTTTAACATATTTTGATATTTTAGCTTTTTCTTATGTCTTGCTAACTTTCACACCAGCTTAATTTTACATCCCTTCGGCTAATTTAACTCTAGCGTTCATTAAACCCATTGACTAGTTTTAGTAGTTCTGCTTTTGTATGTTTTAGCCACTACTCTGCTGGTTTTACCCACTACTCTGCTGGTTTTACCCACTACTCTGCTGGTTTTACCCACTACTCTGCTGGTTTTAGCCACTACTCTGCTGGTTTTACCCACTACTCTGCTGGTTTTACCCACTACTCTGCTGGTTTTAGCTTTACAGTAATGTTCTGCTGCCTTTAGCTGCTTCTCCTCTACAGAACCTATTTTCTCATGTCTAATGTGCTCCTTTTAGCTGCCAGTTGACTTCTTGTCTGTGAGCTGATAGCTAAGATTAGCATGTGTTGCTAACATCAGTATTGACTTTGTTCTGCTGCCTGGTGTTAGCTTTAAGCTAATGTTCTGTCTTACCTTTGTTCTTCTGTGGTTCTGGTCCAACAGTTTCCCTTTAAACAACGCTGACATGTTTAAATTCTTCTTGTTTTTAGACTCTGAAACAAATTATGATCAAACTTTACTTCCTTTAATTACGCTAACAGATAACAGACTAATAAAGTAAAGATCTGACTTGGGTAATACAAGTATATGCGTTAAAAAGTACTTAATATTCTCAATTGTTACTTTATTGACAATTTACCTGTCTGAACGTTATAACCAAGACTTCCGGTTAATATTTAAGCAATAAATGGCGCGAAAAGGCCAGAGTCCAGTCCGTGTTTTCACACTCACCGCACGTGAAGAGGATTATGCTGCATTCAGTGTGTGTCGGAAATATTCATTTTATGTTACATTCGCGTTATAAACACCTTTAATGCACAAAAAGGATTACGTTAGCTTTGCTGTTTGAATATTATAATTAAAATGTTGAGTTTTTGCTCCATAAATTAAATTCACTTTACAAACCAGACTCCGTCGTGGCGCTTGTTTTATTCATCCTAGTAAAAAACTGTAAATTCCGAGTTTCCGGCGGTCACTGAACGCATCATCATCATCCTCTCTTTGTTTGAAAGTGTCCTCCTCGGTGGGAGCAGAAGTCCGGCAGGTAAACGCTGGTTTTAACGGTCCGCTCATGTCCGTGGCTCTGGAAGCAGACTCCCGTCGGGACGACGTGTTTCTGGGTCAGTTTCCGATCCACCGRGCCTGTCGGGACGGAGACCTGCACGGTTTGATGTGTCTGTCGGAGCAGCTGTCAAACCAGGCTCCTCTGACCGCGGAGGACTCGAGCTTCGGCTGGACTCCTCTCCACTGGGCTGCTCACTGCGGACAGGTCAGGTGTTTCTTCACTTTTATTAAAATGTTGAGCTGAAGCTGGGATTAACTGGACCCACATCTTCTAGTTTCGTCCAGAAACTTGTTTTTAACTTAACTTCAGAGAGCAGTTGGATCATCTAAACGTGTTTTCCTCTAACAGAACAATGTTAAAGTCATTGTTTAATGTTTGCGGACACTTTTAAGGTGCTTTTGTTGTTGTGTGTTCGCTCAATAATGTTTTATCGAAGGCGGGACAAACAGTAGCCTCGTGGATTCTGATTGGTCCGGAATGAGCAGCCTGGTTTCTGATTGGTCCGAACGGAGCCAATAGTTACTGAAGCGCCAAACAAACCAGGAAACGCTGTTTTTGTTTTGTTTCTATTTTCAGTGAGCTCACTGTGTTTGAAATAATATAAATAATGTATTTTTAAAAACTTTATTTCATGCATTAAACCTGTCAAATCAAATGTAATTATGTTTGTTAAAGTAAAATTAACATTTTAGTCTTGGATAGTGTGGACTGATTAGTTCAGAGCTGACTAGGTTTGGGCAATATTGGCAAAAAAATTAATCATGATTAATTGTGGTATTTAGTCGATAACGATTAATTTGACGATTAACCCCCTGGAGTCCCTGGACACCCTTATGTCCTGGTCACATGACCAGTGTAGTGGGAAATATTTGCTCTTTGTAAAAATCTGTTTCAAATTGTGTCTAAATTACACTCTTCAGGCTGTACATCATGTTTTAAATTGTGTTGACAGATAAATAAGTTACAGGACTTTATTTTTAATATTCCTCATATTTGAAGCAGAGAGGAGCAGCGAGCGGACTCTGCCTGGTGGCATTAATCGTATTAATTGTCAAGTGCCAAAAATTAATCGATTAATGTTTTTCTGACGATTAATCACACACGATACGATTATGCCCAACCCTAAACCGAAGATAAACATTAGAATCAGCTTACAGTAACTAAAGTTAAAAAATAGCTAAACATGAGCTAAAAGCCATGAAGAACAAAAATGTTGCTAAGTTAAAACTAGTTAAACTATACATAACAGTTAGCAAAATTGTTGCTCAAAGCTAAACTCAGAAAGACAGTAGCTAAAAACTTGAACGACAGTAACAAAAAGGTAAAAAATTATCAACTGTTGCTAAAAACTGAAATTACTAAAACCATTGCTAATTAAAACGAACAAAACTAAAGCTGAAAGTTAAACATTCTAAGACGGTAGCTTAAAGCTACAATGATTTTATAAAACAGCTAAAAGCTAAAATGTCCAAAGTTGTCGCTAAAGCTAACGTAACAAAATCATAGCAAAACAAAATGAGGAAAACCAAAGCTAAATGTTAGAATCAGCATACAAGTAGCTAAAAGCTATGATTTGCTAAATCAAAGATAAAAGCCCAAATAAGCCGAACTGTAGCTAAGCTCATTTAGTCACACCATAAAACTAGAAAGCTATAGTCAGCAAAAGCTAAAAACTAGTTAGATGGTAGCTAATAGAAAAAAAAACGTTTAAAACAGCAGCTAAAATCTGAAAATAGCTAAACCTAACTATGAGTTTAAAGGGGAACTGTGACTTCATGCAGAACAAAAATCAAGAAATGGGGGGGGGGGCAGCCTGCCCTCTTTGGATAACAGTAGT
>NW_013954759.1:11681-15922 GCF_001266775.1 Austrofundulus limnaeus
GGGATAAAAAGAGCTGCTAAAAGTATAAACAACTGTGTTAAATCATTTTCATTTATTCAGAAGCCACACTGTCACGCACCATAGCTCCCCCACTCATGAATTTTGTTCGTATCTGAAAAAAATCTTAGAATATGAAAACATTGGTGAATGTCACAAATTCTCCTAAATCACTCGTACGCACAACTTAAGAACAAATCTGTGTACGAACGGTTCTTGCATGAGGCCCATTGATCCTAGGTTGTATCAAACCAACACAAAAGGTGTGTTGTTACCTGTGTGCCTTCAGCTGGAGTGCGTGGTGCAGCTGGTGCAGATGGGCTGTGGGGTGAACACGGTGAGCAGCCGCTTCAAGCAGACGCCGGCGCACACGGCAGCGTTTGGAGGACACGCCCACTGCGTGGTGTGGCTGAGCCAGGCCGGCGCCGACATCAACAGGCAGGTCTGTGTGAGGGTCCGAGTCCTCGTCTGGAACASCAGCAGCTTCTCTCACAGCTGCAGAACCTCTGCAACGTCTGTTGTTTTAGACATTATTGTTTCAAAGTGTTCGGCTCATTTAAGAGATGATTTTTATAACTTTTTTAAAATAATGASCTTATTKTCCYCATAAAATACATTTAAATCTCATCAGTCCCTTCAAACACTTCCTGTCCTTCAGCTACTGCCTCTACTTTTGTCCCTGTAGGTTACTTTTAGCTTATAGCTAGCCTTTTGCTGTTTTTAGCTCTTAGCAGGTGATGTAGCTTGAGTGTAGCTTTAGCCATGTTGTGTCTTTCAGGCTGTATGTCCAGCAGTGACATGTCCTGTCCTCTGTCCTCCTGTCCTCCTGTCTGTCTGTCTGCAGGACTGTGTCGGGGAGACCCCCATCCACAAGGCGGCCCGCTCCGGCAGCCTGGAGTGTATCCAGGTGCTGCTGATAGCCGGGGCAGAACCACAGTGAGTGTCCTGATGGACCGGTGCAGACCACCTCCAGCTTGTGACCTCTGAGTGGTCGTAATCTTCTGGCTGGTTGCAGGTTTCTCTTTAAAAGTGACGCAGTGAGAGTGAGAGAGTGACACTCTGTAGTGTGTGAGTGTGAGCAGACACACCTTTAAAGGGATCCACGATTAGTTGTAACATTAGACTTTATTTAATAAACATATATTTTAACTGTAAAATAAAGACTGTAAAAATACTGTAGGATGTTCAGTTTTTATAATTTTTAAAAATATAGTTTAACACGGACGGAGCCATTTTATTTGCACACAAAGCATTGTGGGTAAATGATGACGTGGATAGTCCTCGGTGCGAGGCTGCTAGCGAGCTATATCCACCCTGAAGGTTAATCTTGGACAATATCTGATGATCGACTCTTTTAAATGAAACCAGAGAGCGTTGACAGAGAGGAGAAGGTAGAAATGACTCAGCCTGGAACTGAAAATATGGATGGAGGACAACAGAGCTGCTTCATGGAAGAACAACCTCAGATTAGCCTGTTAGCTTTCACGCTAGTGCTGATGCTATATTGTCTTATGGTGCGTTCTCACCAAACGTGATTTCAGCATCAGGAGCAGCAGGTTTACATACAAAGTCTATGGTGGACGCGCTTCAAGCAGCGTCAGGAAGTGCTGCGGCGCCTCAAGCGCGATTAGAGCAGCGTGATTTGAACGATTTAAACGATCTGAACGTTCGACGCGCTGAGGCACAAATCGCTGAAGTTAGAAAATCTGAACTTTTGCAGCTCGACGTGTCGCGTCAACCAATCAGAGAGACTCCACTGTGTGACGTAGTGACATATTTCCCAACGGGACAGTTTACTGAATGATGTCCACTAACCTGAAACAGATGGAGAGGAGCTCTTTAGCTGAAATGAGTGCCTGCAGTCGGTGTCCTGACAGAGATATCCTCACCAATGCGTGGCAGCGACTCATCAGACTGGACTCGGGACAAAAATAGTCCTGAAAGCGAGCTGTGAGCCTCTCCTCTGAATTATCTGGTGAATTAATTATGAATTAATTATCTGATGAACGTGACATGCTCTTGCTCTCTGTAAATAAAGCAAAGCCACTTCCTGGTCCGACATTAAACAGAGCCCCACAGAGGAGGGAGGGGCGGGGAGGCTCTGCCGTGCAGCGCTTCAAGAGCTGTCCTGCGTCTGACCTCAAAGTGCACAAGCTTCAAACTTCAGCGTTGGCTGAGATTTTGAAGCTGAAATCACGTTTGGTGTGAACGCAGCATTACATGTATTAGCTCGGCGCTAGCTTGACAAACAAGCTAAACTGAGGTCCTCCATCCATATTTTCAGTTACAGCTGAGTCATTTTTGTGTTCCTCTCTGTCATGTGGATGGAGGACCTCAGTGACGAGAGAATGTGTAGCGCTGAGCTAATACATATATATGGTGATAGCATCAGGGCTAACACTAAAGCTAACAGGCTAATCTGAGGTTGTTCTTCCATGAAGCAGCTCTGTTGTCCTCCATCCATATTTTCAGTTCCAGGCTGAGTCATTTCTACCTTCTCCTCTCTGTCAACGCTCTCTGGTTTCATTTAAAAGAGTCGATCATCAGATATTGTCCAAGATTAACCTTCAGGGTGGATATAGCCCGCTAGCAGCAAACTTAAACTTTTGGTTCAAAAATGATAAAAACTAAACATCCTACAGTATTTTTACAGTCTTTATTTAACAGTTAAAGTATATGTTTATCATATAAAGTCTAATGTTACAACTAATCATGGATCCATTTAAACTAAACATCCTACAGTATTTTTACAGTCTTTATTTAACAGTTAAAGTATATGTTTATCATATAAAGTCTAATGTTACAACTAATCATGGATCCATTTAAACTGTTCTTTAACTTTATTTAGCTTTAGCATTTGTTTGACATATTTTAGCATCTGATTTGCTAACTTTAGCTCTTTCATGTGGCTTGCTAACTTTCACATTTGCCACAACTAATCATGGATCCCTTTCTGGCTGGTTTATACTTCATTCACTCGTCTCGTTCCCTCTGCTGAGTGAAGGAAAACTGCACCGTATTTTCTGGACTAAGTCACACTTTTTTCCACAGTTAGGCTGGTCCTGTGACTCATACTCTGGAGCATCTGTGTGTTTTTTTCCTCCCTTCGTGATGTTTTGACTGATTCACACTGACATGAGCCAAGCAGTAATCATTACAGCCTGCAGCCAGGAGATGGCGCTGTAGGCTTGTGATTACTGCAGCAGAGGGCATCTTACTGCACTGAAGAACATGAAGACAGCTAATCGGGTGAAGTTACAGCGAGCTGCTCGTTGGAAGGCAGATTGTGTTTGAACAGACAGCTGTCTCGATGTAGACGCCAACAGGGATCAAAATTTCAAACGTGCAATCTTACGTATTTGTCACTCTCATTAAAAAGGTTTTGTCCTACCAACTTTTGTGAGCTGTCAGTGCTGACCAACTGACAGGCTTCTTCCATAGGATAGGAAGACCACCACCAGTCCCAGTAAAAGAGCCGTCTGATGGACAGAGTTCATTTAGATGAATAAAATCCATATCTTGTTGCCAGGTCTCAGTAACACAAAAGATAAATTATTCTGTAAAAACAAGTGGTGTAGGACATGAGCTTTGTTTGCCACTGAGCGTGTGTTGACCAGGTACGTTCTACATGAATAATCTGGAGCWGATGATGCAGTGATGAAGGAAGTGTTTGTCAGATCACACGCTGCTCACAGCGCCCAGGACCACATCGAAGATAAGGGCATGGCCTCGACAGGTCCAGCAGTGGGAAACACCACTGTCAGGTAGGAAGCTGTGCCGCAGCTGAAGAAATGACGCCCTGCACCCGTCGCAGCAGCCGCTCCACCAAGAAGTCCTCRCATCTCCCATGGGATCCCACAAGGCTGATGCCCAAGTCTCACCTGGACACTCTCTTCCCTCTGCACTTCTTCCAGATCCATCTTAAATTTTTTGTCCAAACACCTGTTGGCGACACACCAACAGGAGGTGGGCAGAACTCCAGACTGGGAAATGAGAAGTTCCCAGTAGCAGACAAACTTTCCACACTGATCTGGAACATTTGCCACAGCAACCGAGGCATCGTGATCACCGATGAGCAGTACACAGAGAAGAATACACAACTGAGACAGGGAAACTCAGACAAACAAAAACAGTCAGTGGCAAAGCTAAACGCAGGCGCCATCTTGTCCCCAGTCAACCAAGTTTTATTATTCTAATTATTATAGTATTCTGTCTCTGTCTTTCTCCTACATGTCTCATTGTCC
>NW_013954759.1:21575-24358 GCF_001266775.1 Austrofundulus limnaeus
CATGTCTCACTCTCTCTCACTCCTTCAGTTTAAAGAACTCCAGTGGGCAGACAGCAGCAGACCTGGCTCATGCTCATGGCTTCCATGAGTGTTTCTGCTTCATCTCCAGCGCTCGGACTGGCCTGCAGCAGCTCAGGGGGCTCCAGCTGAACTCGGACCAGAACGGGGACTGTGGTGGTGCCCCCTGTGGTCAGGGTCTGGTCTACAGGAAAAGGCAGCTTCCTGTTAAAGAGGCCTGTCACATGAAGAAACCCAGGAGAGCTGAAGGTGAGACCTTCAGGTGTGACTCTATGAGGAACATGTCTCCTGTTGGTGTCTGAGAACGTCTCATCTGTCTTTCTGTCTCACTCCAGCAGTGTTGGTGCAGCAGGTGGTCCAGACCAGCCCAGCTCAGGAGGACTACATGAACATGGACCTCAGCTCAGGTGTGTCTGCAGCTTCTTTTAGATCTTACAGGCTGTGTCCAAATTCAGGGGCTGGGTCCTTATAGAACCGAGCCTACCCAGTCGAGATGGGCCGGGTCCTTGTCCAACCGCAAAGACCAGAAAAAAGTAATGGTGAATTTGGACGGTCTAGCCTCCAACTTTATTCCCACCCTTACCCTGGGGCGTACGTCCTGTTGCCTTGCAACCATGACAATGCTAAATAGAAATGAGATCACAATGAGAAAAATAATATTGGTATTATTTATATCATTAATTAACATTTGCTCAAAGGAAATATTCGAAGAAATAATGGACTCTGTGGATGTGCTCGTTTATTTTGCCATACCTGCTCGTTTGATTTCTGACAGTATTAAAGAACAAGTAAATACAAATGACAAAAACATTAACAACACAATCACCGGTATCTGTGCCCTCCCCCAATAGCTGCACGTAGACACTTAGGGGTTGGGGTGGGGGGAAAACTGGCACCCCTCCAGCCTCTGCCCCTTCTTCCTCTCCTTTTAACTACACTATAGAACAACATGCATCAATAGCACATTTGAGAGTGGGTGTATGTGTGTCAGGGTCTTTTATTTATTTATTTCTCACTCCCCCGTTTCCCGACTGACGTCTGGGGGTGGGGCACTGGTAGGGGCCTGCACTGATGGTGGACTGGGAGCTTGGGGGGTGCAGGGGGTTGAGCTTGCACTCTGGCTTCTCTGGAGCTGCATGGACTCCGGGGATGTGGCTCCTGGTTGGCGTGGTCGGCCCGCTGGCCGGGGTGGTTGCTGGGTTCCAGTGGGTGTCGGCTGGGGGTGTACCCATGGCCGTTGGAGGTGGTTGGGGGATAGTCGGCGCATGGCCTTGCTGGGGCGGCCGATCGGGTCGGCACGGTCCAGGCCAGGGCTTGGCCATCTGCTCCTCTCTGCCCCAGAACAAATGGGTTTACCTCCCAGGTTCGGGTGTGGGCCGCCCTCTGCAGGGGGCGGTGGCATGCCTGGTCCTGGGGGGTATAGAGTGTGTATCGGGAGTGTGAATGGAGTGTGGTGTCTATATTGTATGTCTTTGAATGAGTGGGTGTGAGGATGATGGTGGGATTGTATGATTGTGTTTGTGTATGCGTGGGTATGTGTCAGGCTGGGACGTGGACTTCCCCCTCCCCTGGTTCGTTTGTCACCCCCATCCCTACCGCCCTCTGGTGGGGGTGCCTTGCCCGCCGGCGGATGGCTCTTGGGGTCTGGGTCTGGGTGCTCGGGTGTGTGCTGGTTGGGCCTGGTGGCTGCCTGTCGGGGCTTGGGTCCTCTGGCCCTGTCAGCTCTCGGCTTGGGGGTGGTGCGCCCTGGGGGCCGGGCTGTCTGTGCCTGTGCCCGTGCTTGCCCTAGCGCAGCGGGGGCCGGCGGGGATCTGCGTGCTCGTCGCTGCGGGCCGCTGTGGGGCTGCTGTGTGTGGTCGCTGGTGGGGTTCTCCATGATCTCCCCTATGGTTTGACCTGGGGGTGGGTGTGCAGCTCTCCTCGCGTAGGTGTACCTGGGGGCCCGGTGCTTGGGGTTCCTCCTGGGGTCTTTGGCTCTGGCCTCCCCTTATGTCTGCCTCGTGCCTTGGGGGTCGGCTCTGGGACTCCCCCACAGTCACTATTACACATTCTGTTGGAGAAATCCTGTAAATTTAAGCTTGTTCACAACCGCACGCAGACAGGTGTTCAGATCCGAGGGGTTCTGAATGATCACCAGGTATATACAGGTGGGTGTTTGTTCATCTGTCTAAATGTATATATGTACGCTTTTGCTAAGTTTTATAACCTTAATTCTTTGCAGGTGTGCAGACAGATGTTGGATGGATTGTATTGTTTTCTTGACGTATATCTCACATATCATCAATTCTTTCTTTCACTTTTTTCCATTACGTTGTAACTTTTCTTTCCTTCTTTTTTCCTTTATTTCGTCTTTTCTTATCTAAAAAAAACACTGATGATGGCGAAGCTAAGATACTAATATTCACATATTTAGTACTACTTTCTACTGAAGTGGTTTAAAAAAAAGAAAAAAAAACAATACAACCGCTTTCAACTTTCAGTTTTTATACTGCCAGATTTTTATTTCTCTCGTTTCACACACCATTACAAGCAAAAAATAAAAAATAAAACCATAACCCAGTCGGCCTCAGTGCCTCTTGGGACAGAGTGAGCAGAGCAGGATCAGTCAACATTTGTGGGCTGCATCAGATAAGTCTTCACTACAGGTGCTGGTCATAAAATTAGAATATCATGAAAAAGTAGATTTATTTCAGTAATTCCATTTAAAAAGTGAAACTTGTATATTATATTCATACTGGCCACTTTATTAGGTACACCTGTCCAAC
>NW_013954759.1:30248-30962 GCF_001266775.1 Austrofundulus limnaeus
AGGGTTCTGAGTTCAGTTCTTCAGGTCCAGTACAGGGTTCTGAGTTCAGTTCTTCAGGTCCAGTACAGGGTTCTGAGTTCAGTTCTTCAGGTCCAATTTGAGGGTTCTGGGCTCAGTTCTTCAGGTCCAATTGGAGGGTTCTGGGCTCAGTTCTTCAGGTCCAATTGGAGGGTTCTGGGTTCAGTTCTTCAGGTCCAGTTGGAGGGTTCTGGGTTCAGTTCTTCAGGTCCAGTTGGAGGGTTCTGGGCTCAGTTCTTCAGGTCCAGTTGGAGGGNGTGTGTGTGTGTGTGTGTGTGTGTGTGTGTGTGTGTGTGTGTGTGTGTGTACCTGGACCCAGACAGTCCAGACCTCGAACCAAAGGGATCATGTTTAAATTTCTGTTGTGCACCTGAAGTCTGAATGGACCTGGACTCCCGGTACCGGCACATCAGAACCAGGTGCTGACCCGTTCTTTGTCACGTGTGTTCTGATGTTTTCTACTAATAAAAAACCTTTTTCACAAACAAACATCTCGGATCAGAACCACCAGAACTGGTTCTGCTGCTGAAGCTTTATTTCACATCTACACTAAAAACTGAGTCTGCTTTACAAGACCCACTGGGTTCTTCAGGTCCAGTACAGGGTTCTGAGTTCAGTTCTTCAGGTCCAGTACAGGGTTCTGAGTTCAGTTCTTCAGGTCCAGTACAGGGTTCTGAGTTCAGTTCTTCAGGTCCA
>NW_013954759.1:31429-32897 GCF_001266775.1 Austrofundulus limnaeus
CAGTTGGAGGGTTCAGTTCTTCAGGTCCAGTTGGAGGGTTCAGTTCTTCAGGTCCAGTTGGAGGGTTCAGTTCTTCAGGTCCAGTTGGAGGGTTCAGTTCTTCAGGTCCAGTTGGAGGGTTCTCTGCAGGCTGGCGATGCTGGCGTCCAGAGCAGCCAGACCATCTTCAAATGCCTCCTGGTCTCTGGTGTTGAAGGTCCAGCTGGACCTGGTGGTCCAGTCAGAGCACACAGAGTCCACCCCGGACTGTCTCCATGGCTGGATGTCCACTGACTGGGCCTGATCAGGGTTCTGTATGGGTTCCATCGGACTCAGAGACATTAGGTACTGCTGGATCCGGTCACAGGGGGGTGCTGCTGGATCTGTTTTGGAACCGGTTTGTTTTGTGAGTCTAGGTAGGTTCTGAACCGGAGGACAGTCTGATGAGGTCTGACAGAGCCTGAAAGACAAGAGACCAGACCAAATGTCCACAAACATCAGTAACACATCTGTCCTCTTCAAATTCTGATCTGCTGGACCCTCCAGATCCAACACAGACTGGTTCAAGAGAAGTCCTGCTCCAGAGGTCCAGGACWGTCTGAGATGTTGGACTGACCCCTGCAAAGTGTCCTGCTGCTGTCTCTCACTCAGCTGCAGCTGACGTTTGGTCTCCTCCAACTCTGAACAGAGAAAAACATCACTGACTTGGTGCTAAAGCTAACTGTTGTTAGCAACATAACATCACTACAGCTAACTGAAGTTAGCAACATGGTAAAGCAATCATGACTCAGTTCATTTACCAGATACGGTGCTAAAATTAGGATAACAGTTCTTATCACATCCTCTGAGTGCTATGTTCAAACATTTATTCTACATTTAAATAAATACTTTATCTTCTCCCTGGGCTGCCACCTTATCGTGGTGGAGAGGTTTGAGTGTCCCARTGATCCTAGGAGCTATGTTGTCGGKGGCTTTATGCCCCTGGTAGGGTCACCCAAGGCAAACAGGTCCTAGGTGAGGGATCAGACAAAGWGCAGCCCAGTGACCCCATATGATGAGTRCTACAGATGGACTGAGTGCTCCCTCGYCCGGACGCRGGTCACCAGGGCCCCAATCTGSAGCCAGGTCTGGAGGTGGAGCATGTTGGCGAGCGCCTGGTGGTCATGCTTTCGCCCATGGAGTCCAGTCGGGCACAGTCCAAAGAGGAGAYGTGGGTCCCCCTTCCCATGGGCTCACCACCTGTGGGAGGGGCCGTAGGGGTCGGGTGCARTGTGTGTTAGGCAGTGGTCGAAGGCGAGGACCTTGGCGGTCTGAACCTCGGCTACAGAAGCTGGCTCTAGAGACGTAGAATGTCACCTCTCTGGTGGGGAAGGAGCCTGAGCTGGTGTGTGAGGTTGAGAGGTTCCGACTAGATACAGTTGTACTCACCTCAATGCACCGCTCTGGCTCTGGAACCAGTCTCCTCCAGAGGAGTTGGACACTCTTCCAC
>NW_013954759.1:33897-35129 GCF_001266775.1 Austrofundulus limnaeus
GGGTTAGAGAGCGGAGGTGTGGCCAGGACGAGAGAACGTGACAGCTAGCATTAGCATAATTGATGCTACATGGAAAATGATCACAACGACGCAGATAGTTACATCTGAACGGTCTGAGTTGGAGGATTTTTCACCCCCCTCCTCACCAGAGGCAGAGAGAGACTTGATCAAGTCAGCTCAGTCTGGGACTGACTCGTGTTGTCTCCCTGGATCAGGACATGGAGCTCTTTACCGCAGCCTCGGCTGAGCTGTCCACCATCAGTTTGTCAGCTAAAAAAGTTAATTTTGGGGTAAGTTACTCTTTAAACAAGCAAAAGTAGAAAAAAGCTAAAGATATCAATGAGTGAGTTTAAAGTAGCTAACATAAAGGTAGAAGTAGCAAAAGGCAAGCTAAAACTAAAATAGGTTGAGGATGGGAAAAAGCTAGACGAACGCTAAAGGTTGCCAAATTCTATCTAAAAGCTAAAACTATCAAAATGATAGCAAAAATAAGCAACATGATAACTGATCGTAACAGAACTAAAATCTAAAAGGAGCCAAATGCAAACAGGAGGCTAATTTCAACAGTCCAAAGGCTAATTTGATGCTAAAGGTTTTAAAGGCAAGCAGCCAAAGGCCAGCTTGAAGCAGCTGAAGGYCTGTGTTTGTGTGGCTAAACATTAGCTGTCCTCAGTGAGCCTAACGTTTGGACACATGTAGCTGATGCAGGTCTGAACCTGTCTCTGTGTCCCTCAGGCGGCTCTGTGTGTCCTGCAGGACCTTCTGTAGTTCTGAGACCTGGTCCTGGAGCTGGAGCAGTCTGCAGCGAGCCGTGCTCAGTTCCTCCTGCAGGACCACCTCTGGACAGACAACAGGACGTCAACATGTCCTCACCTGTACAGACACTGCTCAGAAGGTGTGACTCAGCTTAGAAACACTCTGCATACCTTTAGAGTTGGACAGGATGTCCTGCTCCTCACACCTGGACACAGAGACAGACACACACAGACACACACAGGTTTTCAGAAACAAACAGACCTCTCTGAGGGGATCAGTAAAGACCAGGTCTACCTGCACCGGGGACGGTTTTGATATAGTCCAGACGATGGTTCTGGTTCGGTCTGAAGGTTTGAGGACATCATCTGCTCCAGACGACCGAGGAGCCTCTCTGCCACGCTGCCTACAAACACAAACACACACACACACACACACACACACACACACACACACACACACACACACACACACACACA
>NW_013954759.1:36129-37308 GCF_001266775.1 Austrofundulus limnaeus
GTCCAGGACCTGTCCTCTCCCGTCCAGGACCTGTCCTCTCCCGTCCAGGACCTGTCCTCTCCCGTCCAGGACCTGTCCTCTCCCGTCCAGGGTCCGTCCTCACAGTTGGCACCTGGACGTCCGTGTCTCTAACAGGAACCTGGTCTCCATCCGTCTCTGGACCAGTTCTTGGTGTTTGACGCTGCTTCAGTCCAGAGTCTGAAGCTGGAGCAGAGACTTTACGGGTCACTGGAGCCGAGCGTCTTGTTGGACCTGGTTCTGGTCTTCTCGGGTCTGAAAGTGAAGACCAGGAGCAGAGTTAGACCACTGGAGCCCCTCGGTCCCAGTTTGTGTCCGAGGTTCTGAAGGACCTGGAGTGTTTGGTTTACAGACGGACCTGCTGGAGGGTTCCTGACCGTCACCTGTCCCTGGGTGCTGGACAGTCTGGACCTGGTTCCTCTGGACTTCATGGTCCTGGTAGGACCTGAGGAGGGTTAGAGATTAGCTCTGTAGTGGACCTCAGACCAGCTGAGGTTAAACCTCTCACAGATCCTCAGACCTGGACCTGGTTTGGTTGAGAACTTCTTCAGGTTCTTCTTCTCCACACAGGTGGTCTGTCGGGTCCGGGTGGTCCCTCTCAGTGGAGTCCTGGGGGGTTCTGCTGATCCTGGAACACACAAACAAGAGTCAAGTCCCTGAACAGAGTCCTGAAGAGAAGCAGCTGGACCTGGTTCTGACCTGTCCTTTCTGCCTGAAGGATCCCACTGAGCAGAGCCGCACACTGGTCCAGACCTCGGTGCAGACTGGAGACCTGAGACCAGGAACATGGTTCAGCTGCTTTTCTTTCTTTTAGCCTGTAGCCACTTTAGCTACTATCTTTTAGCATGTAGCTGTGGTTCTTCTCTCCTGTTCATAAAGGACTTACCTGGTCCAGAAGGAGCAGGTTTTAGGTTTTAGTGAACTCACCTGGTCCTCAGAGTCTGAGGAGTACAGCGAATAGACCAGGTCCGGTCTGGGAGAGGGTCCAGGACCAGGACTCTGTCTGATCACATGACAAGGACAACGTTACACCTGAGACACAACAACACACCTGAGACACAACAACACACCTGAGACACAACTTGACACCTGAGACACAACGAGACACCTGAGACACAACGAGACACCTGAGACACAACGAGACACCTGAGACACAACGAG
>NW_013954760.1:0-8161 GCF_001266775.1 Austrofundulus limnaeus
GTTTGTTTGTGTGTGTATGTAGGTGTGTGTGTTTGTTTGTGTGTGTGTTTGTTTGTGATTGTTTGTGTGTGTGTGTGTGTGTGTATTTGTTTGTGTGTGTTTGTTTGTGATTGTTTGTGTGTGTGTGTGTGTGTGTATTTGTTTTTGTGTGTTTGTTTGTGTTTGTTTGTTTGTATGTTTGTTTGTTTTTGTGTGTGTGTATTTGTTTTTGTGTGTTTGTTTGTGTTTGTTTGTTTGTATGTGTGTTTGTTTTTGTGTGTGTGTGTTTGTTTTTGTGTGTGTGTTTGTTTGTTTGTTTGTTTTTGTATGTGTGTTTGTGTGTGTTTGTTTGTTTGTGTGTGTATGTAGGTGTGTGTGTTTGTTTGTGTGTGTGTTTGTTTGTGATTGTTTGTGTGTGTGTGTGTGTGTGTATTTGTTTGTGTGTGTTTGTTTGTGATCGTTTGTTTGTGTGTGTGCGTGTGTGTGTGTGTGTGTGTGTGTGTACCTGCTCCATGCGACTGATAGCCACAGTGTCCTCCAGCCCTCTGCTCCTCCTCTCTTTGGTCAGCTCATAGTAAACCTTGCCGGTGCAGAAGATCAGCCTCCTGACAGCCTCAGGGTTCTGGGCTGCAGGTCCGTCCTCCACCAGCAGCCTCTGGAAGTGAGTTCCTGCTCAGAGAGGAAGACCAGGATGAAGAGGAGACGTGGGCGGGACAGTAAAGACTCCACAGAGGGCTTTGTTACCAGGCAGCATCTCGTCGAAGCTGGAGCGAGCCTCCGGGTGGCGCAGCAGAGATTTGGGAGTGAAGACGATCAGCTGCAGAGACAAACAGGAAGTTCAGGGAGAACCAGGATCAATTTCAAAATAAAAGTCTAAACCGAAAAGACGACTTGGAATGATTTCTGTCAGCAGACAACATGAAAACTCTTCTGGTTCTGATTCTTTTAGTGACGTTGTGGTTTCTGCTCTGGGTCCCAGGGTTCTGGGTCCCAGGGTTCTGGGTCCCAGGGTTCTGGGTCCCAGGGTTCTGGGTTTGTGGTTCTGGTTCTCACCGGCTTCCTGAACGGCAGCAGGATCTGGCGCCGCATGACGTGGAAGTAGTTCCCAGGAGAGGAACAGTTCACCACGATCCAGTTACAGTCGTACAGCTGACGCACGGCGAAGTCCTCGGTGATGTTCTGAGGGACAGAACCAGAGTGAGACACAGAACCAGAACCAGAACCAACAGACGCGCCTCAGTTAGCCTTACAGGCATCACATCTGGGTCATCGTTGCACATCTGGAGGAAGCGCTCTGGACGGGCTGAAGAATGTTCTGGACCCTGAGGACAGAAGCAGACCAGTGTTAGAGGACGTGTCCTGGAACAGAACCGGGTCCAGGGATCCCCCGAGCCTCACCATGCCCTCCAGGCCGTGCGGCAGCAGCAGCACGATGCCGTTCTGACGGACCCACTTGGCCTGACCCGGACAGATGAACTGGTCGATGATGCATTGAGCCGTGTTGTGGAAGTCTCCAAACTGGGCCTCCCACAGGATCAGGGCGTTGGGACTCGCCATGGCGAAGCCCAGCTCGAAGCCTGGAGGGACGGAGGGGCGGAGTCAGAGGACGCCGTCAGCCGCACAGGAACAGGAAGTGGTGGCGACTCACCCAGGACGCCGTACTCGGACAGCGAGCTGTTGCACACGGTGTACGGAGCCTGGTCCGGGGACAGGTGGTTCATGGGGATGCAGGTCCTCTTGTCCACGTTCTGGTCATGGAGGACATGGTGCCGGTGGCTGAGAGGACACGAGACGGACGGCTTTAATGTCTGATTAAACATTAACTTACAGCTACTGTTAGCTACTGTTTCACTGTTTAACATTAGCTTACAGCTACTGTTAGCTACTGTTTCACTGTTTGTTAACATTAGCTTACAGCTACTGTTAGCTACTCTTTCACTGTGTGCTAACATTAGCTTACAGCTACTGTTAGCTACTGTTTCACTGTTTGTTAACATTAGCTTACAGCTACTGTTAGCTACTGTTTCACTGTTTGTTAACATTAGCTTACAGCTACTGTTAGCTACTGTTTCACTGTTAGCTAACATTAGCTTACAGATAGTTAGCTAGTGTTTCACTAGCATTAGCTTACAGCTACAGTTAGCTACTGTTAGCTAACAATAGCTTACAGCTACAGCAGGTTTACCTGAACGTCCCTCGCTCCACGTCCTGACCCGATAACCTGACGTGTGTCCCCTCCTTCAGCAGAGACCCAAAGGCCATGTACTCTGCCAGAGCCCAGTCCACTGTCCGGTTCCGGACCATCTCGGCCCGGCCCTTCAGGATCCGACTCAGACCTCCGTGGATGGTGAAGTCCTCCACGGGGACGGAGGACGCCACCTGTCCGATGTGGTTCAGGTTGTCCTCAGAGAGTCCGGTGGAGGGGCAGCTCATGGACTTGGGCTGTCCGTCCAGAGTGAAGAAACCTGAAAACAGTCAGCTGATTAGTCCTCAGACCCGGGTCTGAAGAGGACTCTGAGTCCTCAGACCCAGGTCTGAAGAGGACTCTGAGTCCTCAGACCCGGGTCTGAAGAGTACTCTGAGTCCTCAGACCCGGGTCTGAAGAGTACTCTGAGTCCTCAGACCCAGGTCTGAAGAGTACTCTGAGTCCTCAGACCCGGGTCTGAAGAGTACTCTGAGTCCTCAGACCCGGGTCTGAAGAGTACTCTGAGTCCTCAGACCCAGGTCTGAAGAGTACTCTGAGTCCTCAGACCCGGGACTGAAGAGTACTCTGAGTCCTCAGACCCGGGTTTGAAGCGGACTCTGAGTCTCACCGGGCCATGGGGAGTCCAGCCAGTGCTTGATGTGCAGGATCTTCTCGTCTTTGGAGCGAGCGTACGCCTCCTCACAGATCTTATCGTACTTGGCGATCTCCTCCTGCAGACGGACACAAACGGCTGCATCAGGAGGAGCTCGAACAGAACACCTGAGTCGGTCTGAAGACCTGGTCCTGGTCCTGGACCCACCTCGTACTCCTGCCTGCTCACGATTCCGTCTGCGATCAGCTTCTCTGCGTATTTCTGCAGAACCGGTTTCTGCTTCTTGATCTGTTTGTACATCAGAGGCTGAGTGAACATCGGCTCGTCCATCTCGTTGTGTCCCATCCGACGGTAGCACACCTGTGCAAACAGGTAAACAGGAAGGAGGTGAGACGTGGGACTGACTAATAATGAATAAAATCCGCTGACTCATCGTTCTGCCAAACGACAGCCAAGTAGAAAAGGTTTCTTTGTTTTATGTTCGTGTTAAACGGTGCAGAGTGAGCGCTCACCAAGTCAACAACCACGTCTTTGTGGAAGGTGGCTCTCCACTCGGCGGCCACCTTGCACACGTAGATGACGGCCTCGGGGTCGTCGGCGTTTACGTGGAAGATGGGGGCGTTGACGACTCTGGCGACGTCTGTGGGGTACGGAGACGAGCGCGCCATCCGAGGGTCGGTGGTGAAGCCGATCTGCAGACAGACTGAAGGTCAGCGGCCGAATCGTTCACCTGCAGCAGGTTGTCTGTTTACTGCTGTCACCTGGTTGTTGACCACCACGTGCACGGTGCCGTGCGTGGTGTAAGACGGCAGGTCAGACAGGTGGAAGGTTTCGTACACGATCCCCTGACCTGCGAAAGCTGCGTCTCCGTGTATCAGGATGGACATCACCTGGACACAGGTCAAACCACAACAGGTAGTCAGAGTCAGACTGACTGAAGCTCCGCCTACAAACCAGGCTGTGTGGTGACTGAATAACTGTGGGATGTGGGTACTTCCTGGATGACTGTGGGATGTGGATATTTCCTGAGTGACTGTGGGATGTGGATATTTCCTGAGTGACTGTGGGATGTGGATATTTCCTGAGTGACTGTGGGATGTAAATATTTACTGGGTGACTGTGGGATATGGATATTTCCTGGGTGACGTGGGATGTGGATACTTCCTGAGTGACTGTAGGATGTGGATATTTTCTGGGTGACTGTGGGATATGGATATTTCCTGAGTGACTGTGGGATATGGATATTTCCTGAGTGACTGTGGGATATGGATATTTCCTGAGTGACTGTGGGATGTGGATACTTCCTGAGTGACTGTGGGATGTGGATACTTCCTGAGTGACTGTAGGNGTGACTGTGGGATGTGGCTATTTCCTGGGTGACTGTGAGATGTGGATACTTTTTTGGTGACTGTGGGATGTGGCTATTTCCTGGGTGACTGTGAGATGTGGATACTTCTTTGGTGACTGTGGGATGTGGATGTTTCTTGGATGAATAATATACAGTATTATGCTGACTGGTATGTGAATACTTCCTGGATGACTGTGGGATGTGGATATTTCCTGGGTGAATAATATACAGTATTATGCTGACTGGTATGTGAATACTTCCTGGATGACTGTGGGATGTGGATATTTCCTGGGTGAATAATATACAGTATTATGCTGACTGGTATGTGAATACTTCCTGGATGACTGTGGGATGTGGATATTTCCTGGGTGAATAATATACAGTATTATGCTGACTGGTATGTGAATACTTCCTGGATGACTGTGGGTGGTGGATATTTCCTGGATTTTTAATATATTATGCTGACTGTGGGATGTGAATACTTCCTGGATGACTGTGGATGGTGGACATTTCCTGGATGAATAATATGTTATGCTGACTGTGGGATGTGAATACTTCCTGGATGACTGTGGATGGTGGACATTTCCTGGATGAATAATATGTTATGCTGACTGTGGGATGTGAATACTTCCTGGATGACTGTGGATGGTGGACATTTCCTGGATGAATAATATGTTATGCTGACTGTGGGATGTGAATACTTCCTGGATGACTGTGGATGGTGGACATTTCCTGGATGAATAATATGTTATGCTGACTGTGGGACGTGGATATTTTCTGGATGACTAATTTGTCAGACTGACTTTGGGATCTTCAGACTCACTCTGTTTCCATTGGTGTCTCCGCAGTAGAACTGCTCAGCTTTGGTTTTTCCCTGAACCACGGGGTCCACGGCCTCCAGGTGGGATGGGTTTGCCACCAGAGACAGAGTGATGTTCCGGTCCGTCACGCGGTTGATCCGACGATGGTACATTCCCAGGTGGTACTTGACGTCTCCGGACCCCTGCGGAGAAGAAACACAGCAGGTCAGAAGTTTATTGAGTCAAACTGCAGGAAGCAGCAGTAAAACTAAAACCCTGATTAAAAAATACTTTTTAACATTTCCTGTGGTTTGCTGACAGAAATCAGATGTTTTACCTCATCAGCAGCTTCCAGCTTGGAGTCAAACTGACAGAAGATCTGCTCCAGTTCCTTACGAATCACATTGGCCAAAACGTTCAGTCGACCCCTGAGACACACACACAAAAAAAAAAAAAACTTTATGGGTTCGGATCTAATAAGAACATGTTGTTTTTTAGAAATACATTCAAAGATAAACTAAAAATACATTTAGACAATTAAAACTTTGATTTCTTGGTTTCCTTGATGTTTTTTATATAGATTAACAAAACACTAAAAGTTCCAAAATGTGTAGCAGATCAGACTGTTCCTGAAAAAAACGTTGTTTATTTTTTTTGTACAGATTTGTGATTTGTAGAGTCTGGTGTACCCTCAGGTGTGTTACCTGTGAGGCATGCCCATGATCAGGTACTCTAGTCCGTTCTCGGAGGATTTATCAATGATGGTTTTCAGAGCCGGGATCAGAGACTCACATCCTTCCAGTCCGAACCGTTTCTCTGCGGACCACTTCTTCTGCAGGAACTCCTCGAACCTGAACACACGAGCAGATCAACCATATGAACCTCCTGTTAGTGCACACCCCTGTTGGTGCACGCCCCTGCTGGTGTTCCAGGTGTGTTGGGTGGGGCGTACCTGGTGGAGCGGACCATGCGGGCCAACAGAGTCCTCTTCTCCTCCAGAGTGAATTGCATGACTCCGGGGGTCTCGAACTTCTCTCGGATCCACTGGCACTGCTCCAGGTCGTTGATGAACATGAACTCCACACCGATGTGCTGACAGTACGCCATCTGACACACAGACACAACGCTGACTCAGCTGTTCAGGCTGCTGAGTCATTATTTCTGACAACGGTTTTATCTCCTGTCCACACTGATCCAGGAGGAAGGCTTTAAAAACCTCTGGTCTGAGTGGACAGGAGGAGCAAAGGGAGGAGGAGTCAGCAGACTGGGTTCACCTCCAGGCGGCGGATGATCTCCTTCAGCGGCAGCGCCGTCTCTGAGCCTCCGATGAAAGTGGTGGTGGGCAGCCGGAACACCTTGTCCAGGTCCGACTCATCCAGGCCGTAGAAACCTACAGGTCCCAGGATGCAGAGCGGCAGAGGGGAGGGGCAAGAAGAAAAGGGGCGGGGTCATCACAGAGGAAAAATAAATCAAAGAGAAGGGCAGGAGGTGAGGAAAGGTTGTAGGAAAGAGATGAAGGATGAACGAGAGCATGCATCATGTGTTAGAGACAGAGAGAGGGACAGAGAGAGGGACAGAGAGAGGGACACAAAGGATGAATTTTGTTCTCAATCAAACAAACAATGTTTTAATGTTTTAATGTTTTTGTTTTCACTCAAAAACATTAAAAACACACAAAGGTTCATAACTCAAATAAAAAACTGGAATAAGACATCAATCTGAGGAATATTTAATCTTTTCATTATAAAACAGGCTGAACTTTGGGTTTAGAAGCATCTGTGTGAGTTTAAATACAATCACTGACTTATTAGTTCAGACAAATCATCAGTTTTATCACAACAATCAGGGCAGAAAGCAGAAAGCAGAGCTGAAGAACCAGCTGAACGAGTCCAGCACTGATCTCACATGATGAGTCAGGGTTTGATTTAAAGAATCAAGGAATCAGTTTATTGTTTTACTTCTGATGTGTCTGAATGTTGTGAAATGAAGACGGTGGTCTGTCAGCTCTGCTCTCTGGTTGGTCACACAGTGAGCAGCGATGAGGTCATGGCAGCGGGCGGGGTTCAGAGGGTTGGGGTGTTAATGATGGGGGGGTCAGAGGGATGTTCTCTGTGTGGGTTCCTGTCGTAAATAAAGCCCGTTTCGTCTGTAAAAACAGTCAGGCAGACGGACAGCCAGCTCGGCCAATCAGAGCGCAGAGGCAGCAAACTCAGCCAATCAGGAAGCTGATCAGAGCTCACAGACAAACCAACGTTACCCATCTGACTGCAGACCACCCGAAACTGAGAGTGACAGTCTGACTCTGAAACAAACACAACAGCTTTGATTTAACACAACTGAGACCAGAACCAGAGGAAACACCTGGACCAGGACCAGGTCTGGACCAGACCTCAGATCCTCAGAGGGAACTCAGTCTGCCTGTTTGTCAGCCACAGCAAACAACAAAACAAGCTTCAGAGCCAAAACAAACCGTCTCCAACAACAACAACAACAACAACAACAACAACAACAACAACAACAACAACAACAACAACAACAACAACAACAACACAGCAGCCAAACATTATAAAACCACATTACCCACAATGCAATGTTTCTTCATGTCATTTGGTGCCTTTTTCATGTCCATTTGTTGTCAGTAGTGTGATCTTTAGTCAGTTTGTGGTCTTTATGAAAGTTTATCTCACTGAGCTGAAAGTGATGGAGACTCAAACTTACAGAAAACAGTCTTCAGTTTCTGACAATCACCACCTGTAAAACTATTATTATTATGTAATAACTGTTATTTCACCTGTATTATAACCCATTATTGTTATTATAACTGTAATAATAAAGGTTTATCTTATTTTATCTTAACTTATCTTATCCTATCTTAACTTATCTTATCTCATCTTATCTTAACTTATCTTATTATCTTATCTTATCCTATATTATCTTAACTTATCTTATCTTAAGTCATCCTATCTTATCTTATCCTAACTTATCTTATCTTATCCTATATTATCTTGTTTTATCCTCTTATCTTATCTTATCCTATCTTAACTTATCCTAACTTATCTTGTCTTATCCTATCTTATCTTATCCTAACTTATCTTATCTTATCCTATATTATCTTGTTTTATCCTCTTATCTTATCTTATCCTATCTTAACTTATCCTAACTTATCTTGTCTTATCCTATCTTATCTTATCCTAACTTATCTTGTCTTATCCTATCTTATCTTATCCTAACTTATC
>NW_013954760.1:8171-10962 GCF_001266775.1 Austrofundulus limnaeus
CATTTAGTACCATCATGCAGCCACTCCATGCAGAAAGATGCAGAAATGATCTTTTTCTCTTGTTCCAAACAGAGACTTTCTGTAAATAAAAACGTGTTCAGAGCCTCAAACTGTGGTCATCAACTGACGGCCTGGGGGCCACTTCCAGCTCAACAGAGGGCCATTAATGGCCTGTGGAGGTGGTGACCCTGGTGCTAAAAGCTATAAATAAAAATAAAATAATTCATCAGGTGTTCTAAATACATCTGGATTAAAGCTTTTTTAAAGCAATAATTTATAATTTAATTATTTTAAATAATCTAGAAAAGCTAAAAACATTTTATAGTTTATTCTCCTTTTGATGAAATTCAAACACTGAACTGAGCAGGCCTTTTAAATATGTAACTTTTAACATTTTAAAACATATTTACATCCTTTTCAGTTTACTTTAGTTTTGTCTCAAATATAAAGTTTTAACTTTATTTTTATTAAACTGACCTGATGTTTCTTTGTAGAATCTCTTAAATAATAAAACAATGGCTGTAAGTTGGATTAATGAAGCGGCTAAAGGGTTAACAAGCTAACAGCATCAGCTGCTGCAGAAAACTCCAGAACACCTGAGAACTTTTAAGAAGAACCTGAACAGGTTTTGGGTCCAACTTGTAGATTTTTAAAAGTTTAATTTAGTTTGGTTTAAACGCTAGAAGCACTGAACCACATGAAACAAGGCCATCCGGTCGCCTCTACGGCCCAGCTGCTGCTACACGAGCTCAGGACGGGTTGGACCAGAACCTGCGGTTCTGGTCCAACCCGTCCTGAGCTCGTGTAGCAGGCCCGGCAGCGCTGCAGCGGAGAACTAAAGAGCAGCTAGAGGCTTCACAGCAGGAACACAGCAGCTTCATACCTCCCACCGTCAGCAGCCTCAGCCTGTTCTTGAACCCGTCTGGAGGTGGGGGCGGGGGGTCACCAGCAGGGGGCAGCAGTGGGGAGACACACCCGGACAACATTAGTGACCCCTGACCTGTTTAACCCAGGTTTATCAGAGCCATCCAGAGCAGAGCTCTTGGTCTACCAGCAGTTTGATCTGGACCTTCACTACAGCCGGGACGGGACTAATTCCTGAGAGACTCCACCACGAACAGAACCAGAGACTCTGGACTCGTTAAGGGTCCACACAGTCCACAGGGAAGACGAGGGTCTGCAGACCGAAGAGCTTTAACTTCATCGGCCGGCAGAGGTCAAAGGTCAACAAGAAGTCCAAACCTGAGCTGCTTTATGAGACTCAGGGTTCTGGTTCTGACCAAAACCAGAGAAGTTACAGAGCTGCACAGGAAGCAGGGCTGTTAAATGATTAGGTTTTCATTACAAATAAAGCTTTTACAGAGGATAGAAAACGTCTCCGCTCCTGTTCAAACATCAGTTTTATTATTTAAAATAATAATAAAACTCAATAAATTTAAGTAAAACTTCACTAGCTGCGTTTCCATTGACCATGAAAATGCGCAAATTAGAATTTCGAAAATAAATTTGCTGAATGGAAACACGTCCATTTCGAAAAATATTACGTTTTTCAACAAAATGTTTTTGCACTAGGATGAGGTGGTTTTTTAGCCGTATCTAAATTGGTGTTTTTCACAAAACTGCAATGGAAACACTTTTTTCACATCACAGGAGTCACATGATCAACAACCGTCTGTTTCTACTGGTGAAAAAGACGATGATGAAGAAGATAACAGGAAGTAGAAGTAGTAGTAAACTGGTCTGCACGCCCGACAGTCAGAGAGGATCGTACACTAAAATACATCATCACATGGAACTAACTGTAGTAATCGCAACGTAGCAAATATAAATTACTGACAAATTTACTGCCGATTAATTAAACACGATACAATTTTGTCCGACCCTATTCTACACTGAACAGTCTCATGTGTTCTCCAGGCTCAGATAAACAACCTTCTGTTGTAAAGAGAAGAAACGTCTCCAAACACATGATTAAAGGTTGATTTAAAGCTAATATTCACAGGGCGGAGTCAGGTTTCATATCCTCTGTCTTTGTTTAGAGCTGCAGGATCCTCATCATTAAAGGTTAACCTCGTCATGAAGGTTACTATGAAGACCGTGGAGGAAGTTTAGTGATGACGAAACAGACGTAAAATTAAAAATAAACATTTTCCAGATGAGAGTCCTCAGACCCAGAACCACCGTTCCCTCCTGGACATCGTTTATTCTGACCACAGAAATAAAAATGGCTGCCGAGTCTGTTAGTCGCCATCTCTAACCCGACCACTAGGTGGCAGCATCTGATCCTCACCCAGCTTGTCGGAGGAGGTGATAATGTCAGTGGGAACACACGAGTCCAGGTCAGCGTCCATGATGCCGAGGGGGTCCAACTGGGCCACATGGTGCCCTCGGATCTACAGGGGCGACACAGCACAGGACCCACCCAGGAGGAGAGGAGGAGGAGAGATGAAGAGACGAGCAGAGTGAGGGGGAGGGGTTAAAGTGTGGCACACAGGAGGAGGAGGAGCGTGACCAGATTCAAACACAGGGAGAGAGGAAGAGGAGGAAGAGGAGGAAGGTGGGTGGGTGAGAGGGAAAACCATGGTTAACATGAGTTTGTGTGTTGCTTTAGTCGTGGAGTTCTCACCCACGTCCTGGAAGCCGGTATTCACCGGAGCAACATCAAAATTCACACAGCTGATCCCCAGAGGGTCCAGGTGGGCACTGTGATGGCCTATCACCTGAACACACACCCAACACACTGTTATCACCTGAACACACACCCAACACACTGTTATCACCTGAACACACA
>NW_013954760.1:11034-13539 GCF_001266775.1 Austrofundulus limnaeus
CCAGCCGTTCATTTTTATGTTGTAGTTCAGCCTCTGACCACTAGTTGGCAGCAGTGAGCCAGACATTTGGCTCCTCTACCTCTTGAGCGCCAGAGTAACGGTAGCATTAGCATTGTAAGTAAACATTAGCTTCACGCTCCGATAGCTGAATCTGAGCAGAAAAGACCGACACCCTCTGCCTTCTAAGCTGAGGTAAGTTTACAAACAGTTACTTATTTGTCTGTATTTTAAGACAAATTAAGTGTCTCGTGCGCTCTTTTTTCCAACGTTACGGTAGGCAGGCAGGCATATAGCACATGCGTCTAGTGTCTCGAACTCGGCACCCCCCCCGTGACATAAAACTGTCTGTTGCTCTCACTGGGCCTCATGCAAGAACATGTTCATATTCTTGTCCTAAATTTCTCTTATTTTTGTTCGTACAAAGGGTTCGTACGAACATGTCACGTCAGATTCAACAACCTCTTCTATCTTCAGGAAAAGTGTGTAAATGAGCTGCGTAAATTCACCTGTTCGTATCCAGCTGCTCGTGCATGCTGAGAGGTTATTTACACATTTACCCCCAAAACACCATATAAGGACACGTTTCCTGCCTCACATACCAGGTAGTGTCCATATGTGACATCGCAAAGTAAAAAGGAAGAACTTTACGAGTTCGGAGATTGAAGTCCTGCTCTCAGAGACCCAGAAAAGAAAATCTGTCATTTTTAGCAGGTCAGCTGTGGAATTAAAGGAGCTGCTTAAAGGAATGAAATGTGCTGTTAATGTTGTGTCTCCTGTGGGTCGTATACAGTCACAGAAATAAAAATCTAAATCATATTCATCTCTAGTCCTGCTCCGGTTTTTCTTTGATCAAATATTTTTAGTTTAAGTGTAAACAACTGTGTTACATAGTTTTCATTTATTCAGAAGAAGAGCCATTGCGCACCGCTGAAAAAAAAAACCTGCAATACTGTTTATCGCAAAATATCGGGATATATCGTATCGTGAACCTTCTGTCATGAAATGTATAGTATCGCCAAATTCTTGCCAATACACAGCCTTACTGAACACACTGTTATCACCTGAACACACAGTTTTCACAGATAGATTTAAAGAGATAATTAAATCACTGCAGGTTGTGTTGAATTTAACTGACCTATAAAGATAATTTCATCACAATAAAAACAAACCACAGTTACACAATAAAATGTAAACAGTTCAGAGAATCAGAGAGCATTTAAAATACTAAAATCTGTTAACATATTTGTGAATATGGAAAATAAATTGATATATGTTTAAACAATAAGACAAAAATTAAGAATAAATAAAAATATTTGTTGTTTTTATTCTCAACTGTGGTTTGGTACCTGGTAGGCCCTGATGAGCGACTGGACAGCCAGGTGGTCCTCCACCAGCTTCTCCACGTTGGGTTGGGCTCCGACAAGCGAGGACAGCCGAGGAAGGCCGAGGCCTGCCGCCGCCGACAGATCCAGAGGAGACTGGTAGGCGGAGCCAGGAGGAGCGCCGGCATTGGCGTTTCGGAAAAACACGTCCCAGGACTGCAGGAGAAAGAAAGTGTTAAAAACATGTTTCTAGTTTTTGTTTATTTTAATTCTAGAGTAACAAATGATACAAACCAAGTCCAGATTATTTGTTTTATTAGTTCATTTAGTTGCACTAATTTAAACCAGTTGTTACCAAATTCAAGATGGCCGCCATAGCTAACACAAAAACAGCTATAACTTACAGATCTTGAGCTAAAACTTGGTATGTAGTAGATGAGTCATCCTCAACACAAACTCTGAGCACTGACATATCTTGCAATTTTACGGCCCTTACACACATTGGTGTTTTTTCAACTAAATTAATAATAAAAGTCATATTTGATCAATTTATTTAAATACAGTATGCACATGAACACATGCACATGATTTTTTTATTTCCACCTTCTACATAAATGTTCGCAAAATGTTCATGAGTTGGCAGAAGTTGTCTAAACATTATAGTGTGGCAGGGTTTGACCAAAACATCAACAGCTGTGTCATCTCACAACAGAATAATCTTTTAATTTGTTAAATTAGCAGAGTCGGGGTTTGAGTTGTTTGTTTACATTCAAACACGTCTCAGATGCTGAGGCAGTTACCGTGTTTCCATTAAGGCTTTTTGATGCGCATTTAGAAGTGTTTCATTAAAAATGCGAGAAAAAAAAGTCGGATGGAAACAGCAAAATTTAAAATAAAAAAAATCCTCAATTCGCTAAAAAGTTTTTACGCTCGCTTGAGGTGGTTTTTGGATGATTCGCAAAGTAGTTAATGTGCAAAACTGGAGATGGAAATTTGCCGAATAAATTGTGACGTAGCGCATATTTACCTCACGTGACGTTCAGCTGTTTCCGCTTTCCTGCCTCATCCCAGATGTTATCATAAATGCGCGAAAACATTGTGTTTATTTCCCTACGTCTCCTGGCAGCGTTAAACATAGCCTGTACTAGCTGAATAGATAGAATAATTACAACTTGCCCAATAG
>NW_013954760.1:14539-17749 GCF_001266775.1 Austrofundulus limnaeus
CGTAATCACGTGTTGCGTAGCCTCGTCTGCCGTAATCACGTGTTGCGTAGCCTCGTCTGACGTAATCACACATTGCGTAGCCTTTTCTGAAGCAATCACACGTTGCGTAGCCTCGTTTATTCGTATCAAACAGTCGAGAGGGAAACTAGATGGAAAAAGTCTAGATTCAAATTTTTATTTATTTAATTTTTTGCGAATTTTGAAAAGTTCGATAAAAATTCACTCTACAACTGGATGGAAACACGATTAGTGAAATAATCTAAAGATTTAAACAGCATCAGATACATGCAATCAGACATCACATCTAAAAAGAAAATGTAAACAAAAAGAATGAGCCACTGATCAATAAATCAGATTAAATCTAAGAATGAAGCAGGTGGTGTTAACGACCACATGCTAACTAGGGTTGGGCTTAATCGTATCGTGTGCAATTAATCACCAGAAAAACATTAATCGATTACTTTTTGGCACTTGACGATTAATACGATTAACGCCACCAGGCAGAGTCCGTCGGTGCTCCTCTCCGCTTCAAATATGACGAACATTAAAAAAAGGTTTTGTAATGCATTTATCTATTAACACCATTTAAAATGTGATGTACAGCCTGAAGTCTGTAATTTTGACACAATTTGGAACAGATTTTTACGAAGAGCAAATCTTTCCCACTAAATTGGTCATGTGACCAGGACATAACGGTGTCCAAGGATTCCAGGGGATTAATTGTCAAATTAATCGTTATCGGCTAAATATCACAATTAATTGTGATTAATTTTTTGCCAGTATTGCCCAACCCTAATGCTAACTCAAACACAGCTTTCTGTTTGAATCTACGAGCTCTGAATCTTCAGGAGTTATCAGTCCTACACCTGACCCGATCCTGGCAGAAGTTCTGGTTCTGGTTTAAGCAGAGTACAGCAACCTCTGTTCTGACCTCAGCTGTGAAATAAGTCTGTCACATGACGCTGGAGCTAATATTAGCCATCTGTCCTTTACCATTCAGATCCAGGGTTCCTACAGTTCAAGGCCAGTTAAATTTAAGACTTGTTAAGGCCAAGTGAAATCAAATTTAAGACCAATTTCACAATTAACACAAATCAAGAATTAAAACTGTAGCAGAAACTCATGAATCAAAGTATTTTTGGTTGAATTATTCAAATATTGCTAATAGATCAATTGTTTTTATCCATATCTAACAGCTATTTTGTTAAATATAGCAAAAAAAAAACATTCTTAGCAGTCAGTTTTAAACTTAATTTAATTCCTGAAAATCCTGTAATACGTGGGTTCTTAACCCCAGCTTGCTGTAGATGAAACCTTAAAATACCTGCGATGTGAAATGTTTGTAAGACATATGAATGCATTTTTGGAAAGACATTACAAATATATTACAAAACAAATTTCACATTGTTCAGACGGACAGTTGTTGAGTTATTTGCATGTGAAACGACAGGAAGTGATGTCAAGAGGGAGTGTTTAAATGTGAATATTTCAAAATTAAATGTTTGCAATTATTTAAATATTTGACATGAATTACAGTCATCTCACTTACAATGTGTTAATTAAAGATTGATTTAAGACCTTTTAAGGATCTGCAGGAAGCTGAGATCACTGAAACACAACCTGCTCAGCTCAGCGTCTCCAGGAGGATTTTGTTTTTAAAACAGATAAAACTGAAAACTGACAGTTTGCTGCTGAACGGATGGAGTTTGTTCATAAAATCATTTGTTTGTTATTAGTTGAGCTCAGATCAGTGATAAACATTTACAAGCTGCTTCCTTGAACTTACAGCTAATCTGTTATTTTCCGTTCCACCTGAAACAAGCCCCGCCCCTCCACCTGCTCCTCACCTTGTGAACACTCTTGGGGTTCTCCAACCAGGCGTAGTACATCTCCTCCACATAGTTGGAGCTCGTCCCGTTTAGGAACGGCTCCGAGGCCACAGGCGCAGCGTAGCACCTGATTGGCTGAAACGTCCTTGTGCTAACTGAGGAGGCTGCTCTGATTGGCCGCTGCTGGCCGACAGTCTGTACCGCCTGCGAGGCGGTGAGTGGGCGCAACCGCGCCGCACAAGTCCTTAAACGGTGCATGGTAAGTCCTTAACGTGTCACACGCACGGTGGCGGCGGTCGGTCCGACGGGCCGGACGTCCTCACGACAACGACAGGAAGTTAAACTCCGCTCGGCTCGGTCCGAGGACAGGAAGTGATGCTCGCACGTCCACTGAGGGGGAGGGAGAGAGACACTGTCAGGCAGGAAGACAAACCAGGAAAACTGCTGAATCACAACAATTATCAGCTCTGTCTGTTAGCAAAATATCTGCTGTTTAAAGCCACGCAGAGAAACGTGATTCTTCTGTGAATACAGACTGAAACAGACATGAGGGAGCTTCACTCTTCACCATCAGTCTGTAGACAAACACAACATTTTAAAACCTTCTTCGTTCAGTTTTAATTTACTGAACAAAAAATATACGTTTCAGACAAAAACATTCTGTAAACTGCTGCAATATGAACTAGACAATTTGCATTTCCAGCGAAAACGCCAGTGTGAATGCCTCGTGTTGATAACTTTAGCTGAAGCTAAGAAACAAGTTGATGATGTCACTGATTATTGAACTTACACCATATTTTTCTCTCCTGCATTCATTATGTTTTTGTGTATTATTGTATATTTTGACCTGCATTGACCTTGTGTTTGATTTACAATTTTAGAAATTAATTCTTGATTTGATGTTTCAGTTTTTCAAAGGTGCTTTATAAATAAAACTAACTATCTAATTAACTGACTGACTGAAACCAGTTTAAGAAAACAGAAGTCCTCATCTTTGTTTAACCCAGTTTAGATCAGTTTTAAACCCTGAGCAGGAGAATTAAACACATCAGAGTGAAATAAGTTAAACACAAAGAGTCAAACAGGAAATACCTGAGGACTGATATTTTCTCACAACTTGTTTGAGTTCCCTGCAGATACAGATTACAGATAATCTAACCTGCAGCTACAGGTTACAGATAATCTAACCTGCAGCTACAGATTACAGATAATCTAACCTGCAGCTACAGATTACAGATAATCTAACCTGCAGCTACAGATTACAGATAATCTAACCTGCAGCTACAGATTACAGATAATCTAACCTGCAGCTACAGATTACAGATAATCTAACCTGCAGCTACAGATTACAGATAATCTAACCTGCAGCTACAGATTACTC
>NW_013954760.1:18749-20667 GCF_001266775.1 Austrofundulus limnaeus
ATGACTGCTGAAGTTAAAAATTCAGATTATTAGTTTTAAAAAGAGACCAAGCTTGTGAATTTACAAGCAGTACTTCATTTAATTTGTGTACTTTTTAAGGCGTTTTATGGTATTTTATGGTTAACAGAGAAACAACTTGCATGAGTTCAGACAAACTTCAACACCAGAACCGTGACCCAGATAAGACTGGTTCCGACAACCCGCGGGCTCCGCTGACAACGCGAAGACTTTCAGTGTTTTGACCTTGTTTTGAGGGTCCCCTCCCTGTCTGGACCCGCCCCCCACCTGCCCACAGACTCATCTGATTGGCTGCCTGCTGGAAAGCCCGCCCACGGCTGCTGAGTCAAGCTTCGCCATTGGCCCCTCAACGCGCCAATCACTTTGTCCTCTCACGAGTCATGAGTTCCCGAAAATCGGTGTCTCTGGACCCGAACACCGTGACATGAACTCCACGGGATGTTTAAACGTTTAAAAACAGCTCAGACAAGTTAAATAGTGCGTAATATTCTTCCGCACAAAGGCCTTACGTGATTAGCTTCGCAGCTAGCGCGTCGGGTTACATAATTAGCCGGTTAGCTACAGAGATAAACTGAAGCTAATTATATTAGTTAGAAAGCTGCAAGTCGAATGAACGTTAATTCCGGTGGAGTGACTCAGTTACGACAGGTGAGGTTGCTGGTTAACAGGTGACCTCGCGCTATGACGTCTGATCGAACGGCTGTTAGCCCGCACGAGGCTAGCACAGCAAGCTAACAAGTGTTGGACGGCTTCAGATTAATTTCAGGTCAAACTACAATCCGCCTCCACGAGACGGAACACACCGGACCGTGTCCGTGCCAACGCCTGAGCGGGAAACAGACCGGACCGAGCCGATTACTGACCTCCAGAAAGGTCTCAGCGGCTCCGCTTGCGCCCAGTATCCCGGATGCCCTTCGCCTCTCCCGGTAAAACGATGACAGCAGCTCCGGGAGCGCAGAACGTTCAAGCGAGGCCGTCTGTGACGTCATGACGCACTCACGGATGGGCGGAGTCCCAGTTGTAGTTTTTTTATTTTCGTCCAAGTTTATAAACATTAAGCAGTGTTGTAAAGTACCACAAAGTCATTCTTGAGTTAAAGTACAAGTATCTTACCAAAATATTACTATGGTAAAAGTTAAAGTCTCCTTTAGGAATATTACTTGAGTTAAAGTCTTAAAGTAACAACAACAACAACAACAACAACAACAACAACAACAACAACAACAACAACAATAATGTATTTTATTTATAAAGCGCCTTTCAGGACACCCAAAGACACTGTACAATAAAAGTATCTGATATTTTTGTACTTAAGTATTAAAAATAAAAGTATTGATTTAAAATGAGCAGTTAGATTTTCTGTAATGACATTTATTAGGAGGTGACCTCCCCAAAATGTGCAGAAATGACTGTTGTATTAAAATAACTCTCAGTATGTGAGGACACTGGTCTGCAGTACGGGGGTTCCTCAGGGAACCGTGCTGGTACCATTCCTCTTCACCCTCCACACTGCAGACTTCACCATCAACACCCCACAGTGCCTCCTCCAGAAGCTCTCTGATGACTCTGAGGACAGACGGTGGACTCAGAGGACAGACGGTGGACTCAGAGGACAGACGTTGGACTCAGAGGACAGACGGTGGACTCAGTGGACAGATGGTGGACTCAGAGGACAGACGTTGGACTCAGAGGACAGATGGTGGACTCAGAGGACAGACGGTGGACTCAGAGGACAGACGGTGGACTCAGAGGACAGATGGTGGACTCAGAGGACAGACGTTGGACTCAGAGGACAGACGTTGGACTCAGAGGACAGACGGTGGACTCAGTGGACAGATGGTGGACTCAGAGGACAGACGTTGGACTCAGAGGACAGATAGTGGACTCAGAGGACAGATGG
>NW_013954761.1:0-1341 GCF_001266775.1 Austrofundulus limnaeus
TTTTTTTTTTGGCAGTCATGACGAATACCAGAAGACAGTCGATTGGCTGATGTCTCAAACGAAGCACCGCCCCCAGGTGGCGATTATTTGTGGCTCTGGACTGGGCACGCTCGCTGACACCCTCAAATGTCAAGTCTCTTTCGCTTACTCTGACATACCAGGCTTCCCTCAGAGCACAGGTACTACAAAATAGCTTTTGTTTTACTTTAATTCAAACTTATAAAAAAAAATATTTTTTTAAATGGTGAAAATTTAGCTCAACACAACATGCTCATCAGACACAATGAATAAAAATATATGTTTTTGTGGAAAAAGATGATAAAAAAGAGAATTATTTTCTTATTAATTTGTCTGCATTGATTCCAACACATTATTAAAGCTAACTGCAGCTAACTGCACTCTAATTTGGAAAGTTGACCAGTTATTCTCAGTCTATCTATTTTTTTTTCCAAATACCTGCAAGATAATAAGCAGCTTTTAAAGTTTTATAGTGTTTGCACAAAACAAAACAGAGTGTTGAAAGTCTGCTGGGTTCAAAACAGTTCAGGTTGCACAATATCTCACAAAGAAACCAGCAAGAAAGGTGAATCTCCAAGCAGTTCCACAACAACAGAAACAATTGAGTCAAAACTAAAACCGGTGGGAACACATTTGTTTTGGGAAATCAGCCTCTGTGCCTTTTCCTAAAGTTGAATATCAAAGCTTTGTTCTTAACAAGGAACAGAGCTCAACTAGCAAGATTTTTTTCATTCCACAAGTAGAGAAGGAAGAGTTTTTATTTGCCTGTGTGTTTGTGTGTCTGTTGCAGTGCAGGGCCATGCAGGCCGGCTGGTTTTCGGCGAGCTGAAGGGGAAGTCATGCGTGTGCATGCAGGGTCGCTTCCACATGTATGAAGGACACTCACTGCTAAAGGTACGCATGCACTTTTGAGTCTTTCTGAAAGCTGATATGAGCGACTGATGAAGGAAAAAGTGATGAGTCATGAATGAGTGACTAAGCAAAAAGAAAAAAGAAAAAAAAAACGGGTGACATGATGACAAACAGAAACCTGTGGGTTCATAATAAGCACAGTTAAATGCACCTCAGCCAAACCTGCTAAGTTACACTCAGAGAAAAGGTTGCAACACAAAAAAACACACAAAGTAAACAGAACCGGGTTGTGTTACGACACTAATACTGTACACAACATAAATACTCCCACACAAACACAAAGAGCCGATTAAAACAGCTCCGTCACACAGCCTTGGTTCTATGAAGCTGTAATCAGCAGCATGAGACAGAACCTGTGTGTGTGTGTGTGTGTGTGTGTGTGTGTGTGTGTGTGTGTGTGTGTGTGTGTGT